>NC_081424.1:32888177-33188177 GCF_949786415.1 Peromyscus eremicus | reverse complement strand
GCAGATTGACCTTGGTGGCTAAGGTCATGTTAGGCTTGATGAGTAGGAATACACACACACACAAAAAAAAAATTGTACATAGCCTCTTGGTCCTGATTTTTATCATGATGCTCGACATGTGAATTGGGATTAGTAAAACTCATTCATTTAAGTTGAAGATTTCTTAGGTCACTGTTTCAGACATCTGTTGGTAGTAAGTAAGCAAGCATCTTGGTTTTTGTAAGGTCCCATGGTCTTAAGCAATAAGAACGAAGAGATCCAGTACCTTTTCCTCGTGTGATTGTTTATTCCTTCCTCACCAAAAAAAAAAAAAAAAAAAAAAAAAAACCTGGAGGGGCAGAGAACACACTAATTGTACTATATTATGTTTAGAAACAGAATTTGTACATCCGTATCTGTAGAAGCAAGTAGAGTCGTGACTAGAGCACATCCTCTATTCATGCCCTTCTGTCTGCTTATTATTTTCAGCAGTGCCACAGTTTCAGCACCCGGACGTTAAGCATCAGACTCCTGCGGAGCTCGAATGACAACTGTTTTTCTGCTTCAGGTCCAATTCTCTTCCTGTTCTGGAAATGTTCTTAGTGGGCTGTGATAGTCTTGGTCGTCATTCTTGACTGCCAACCTGACTGAATTACAGGATGGGTGTGTCTGAAAAGCCTTGCCTGAGACAATTGAAATGTGCAACTTGGAGGGAAAGACCTAACTTGAACGTGGGTGGCACTGTCTGACAGACAGGACAGAGTGGAGGGGCTAGAACAAAAACTAAAGATGAAAGAATCTAGGTACTGTGGGTGTAATCTCAATTCTCCCTGAGCAGAAGCATCTGTTACAGCTGCCTTCACTCATAGACATCAACTTCTTCAGCCCTTCATGTTGGTCTCATACCAGACACTCCCCAGTCAGCCTCCATGCCTTTAGCTTTGACCTGAGCTGGCATTGTTGGTTTGCTTTGATCTGAGGCTTCTGGCTTCTTGGATTGAGCGGCTACCAGGCTCTCTGGCTTTTGAACCTAGAGACAGCCACTGTCAGACTGTCTGGCCTCTTATTGCTTAGACTGACCTAGTAAGACCTTTTTATCATCATGGTGTATGTGTGTGTTTGTGAGTGTGAAAGTGTGAGTGTGTGTGTGAGAGAGAGTGTGTGTGTGAGAGAAAGAGAGAGATAGAGACAGACACACACACACAAAGAGAGAGAGAGAGAGAGAGAGAGAGAGAGAGAGAGAGAGAGAGAGAGAGAGAGAGAGTATTCTGTTGGTCTAAAAGATGAGAGGAAAGGTCAAGGTTCTTAATCTCTTTGTGCCAAGCCTCCTCATTTCTTTATTTTCAAATCCAGTTACCTTTCTTCTATTGTATACAGTCAATCCATGAGAAAGTGTAGCTTCTACCAACTCATTTTCTTCTTCTATTCCAGACAAGGAAAAAATAAAGTATTATTCAAACAAATCGACTTTGATTTGGAAAAAAAATGAAATACTCTGTCTGCAATGCCTCCCCTTCTATGGAAATGTTCATATCTCATTTATTATTTTAAAACATGTTTTATTCTGACTCTATTCACTTTACTCCCCAATCTTTTTAATTTTTCTCACCCAATTTAATTGTTGAAAATTTGTTTTCTATATTCTGTCTTCTTTACCCTGTTCCTCCTTAGTCAGTCATTAAATGTTGACATTCTTGCTGATCAAATCTTCTAACTCCTCCCCACCCTCAGACATTGCTGGAATTTCTAGCTCTCCTTTATTGCTTTCACTGAACTCAGCCTCTCCCCATTGCTCCTGTTAGTTATCAGCTCCTTTGTGATCTAATCCATCCTCCCGCTGCCCCAGAATCATCTTCCCTGCCCATGGAGTCCCCAACAGTCTCCAATATGATGAAACCTCAGGTATCTCCCTTGATCTTCAATGTGTAATCCAAATTCCTTAGCTTGACAGAGAAGACCCATCATCAGAAGCCAACCAAACTTCCTTTTGGAGCTTTATTTCCTGCAATATGTTTTCCTCCTTCCATAACTCCTCAAAGGCTATCTCTCCTTCCCAGTGAAGGCTCATTCATCTAAGGCTCAGCTCCTTGGGCACCTTCTCCTATTCCCTTTTATGATGCGAAAGCATTTTCATAGTATGCTTTCAACAGTTCTCACCATATGGTAACACTGTTTCTGCCTGTCTGTCCTTTTCTCTGACTGCTGCCCTTGGCTCTCTGCCCAGCACGTAGTAGGTTGTTCATAAACTCCTCAGTAAATAGAATTACAAATACAGAAATGCACAAAGGAGTGAGTAGATGAGTTACCTTAGTTATGTAAATATCAACACACATCTCCATTTTTCTACAAGGAAAAACAACGTTCAACTTTACCATAAATTACTCACATGAAAGTATGTGTGCGTGTGTTTATATATACGCCTTTACTCTAGTCACTATTCCCACAGTGTATTTTAACTACTATAGTTTTCACAGCTGTCGTGTATGCAAATATTGCAATAAATTTGAGATTGCAGTTTTATGGCACTGGAGTGAAAAACAAAAGATTCCAGTGAAAGCCTAGATTGCAGCAGTATCATGGAGGCCAAGCGTTATAGATCACTATCACGAGATGAGAGACATGTGCAGTAGTGAACCTTTTTTGACCTTGGATAAAACCACCATTGAGGGACTAATAGCCCACTAGTTTTATAATAAGATTTCAGGAAAAAAAGAGGAAGGAGGAGGAGGAGGAGGAGGAGGAAGAGGAGGAGGACAGGAGTATAGCACCAACAGTACAAAACAGGGTTAAAAATCCTGAATTTTTGTTAATGGATAAACTTATTTTCCTTTGTTCTTTTGTAGTGTCTAATGTGTTTAGACTGCATGTGTATGATTTTAATAACGGTAAGGCATTCTCATCTATTGCTTGTTGCTGTAATTGAACTCTACAGACCAGATCATTTATAATGAGTAGAGGTAGGTACATTTATTTGGTTGCTAACTCTGGAGACAAGGATGTTTCTGAGCATGGAGTCAGCTCAGCTGCTGGTGAGGGCCTTATGTTGCATTACAACATGTCAGAGGGTGTCCCATGACAAGACAGAGGCATCATAGCAGCCTGGGCCTCTGGTCCTACAAAGCCACAGATACCAATATGAGAGTCTCCATCATGACCTTACTCAACCCTAATTACGTCCTAAAGTTCACTTCTAAACACCACTAACAGTAAGTTATAGCACACAGATTCTACAGATGTACCCACAACAGAAAGCAAAATAAAATATGCTGCCTCTACATTACTGCAAGCTTTCCCACTAATGCTACACTTGAACACATGGGCTTGTGTACACTAAGCAAATTGTCTGCCTTGACTACAACTGCAGCCCAACTTCAAACTCTTTGGGTGAACAAAAAGAAAATTGAACTAATCAATATCTAGATATAGTTTCTAACTGCTTGTATTAGATATTTTAATTTATCACTAAACTGATCTTTTCAGTCTTTCAAACATAAAATTATGTTCTTCTAATTTTAATGACCATTGGTTTGCTGTCAAAAATTTCGAAGTTCTAACTACCTTCAAATATTATTTAACTTATTCATAATTCTACTTGCCATACACAGCAAAGCATCATTGATATGTTGACTTATACCCATGTCTTGCTTTTCTAGTCATTTTCTAAGCATTTTGCATGGCTCACTTTAATCTTCATATTTCTGATCACCCCGTTACATTTAGAATGAAGACAATTCCTATACTTATACCTCCAGTTCCAACCTCCCTCTGGAGTTCCTAATATAAGCTTATGCATAAAACTTCACCCTTAGTGACTGAGGCATTTTTTACGCCTAGCAAGTTGCCAAACTCCATGGAGTCAAACCAACAACAGGCTCGCCTTCCCCACAGCTCCATGTTACCATTGAAACTGTCCTTTCCAATGATCCTCTTACCATAAAATGACCACACATAGGTTAAAAAACCAGGTGTCATCTTGAATTTCTCTCCTGGAATCTAAGAGTTGCCGACAGTCTGTCCAAACAGTGTCCTTCAAAACCCTTAACTTCTCTTTGATACCACCTCGGTTCTCATTTCAATACCATCCCCACTCCTGTATCTCACGTACATTGTTTTCTCTCTAGTTCTCCTGCTTGGATTCCTGCCATCTAACAAATCATGTTCCACAATACAATTTGAATCCCTTTGTATCCTAGTACAGCTGAAAGTGACATCATCTCACTCGCACTGAACGCTAAAGTTTTAAGCGTGGCATTGATGTCCCATGCATGCATACCCATTTAGCTCTTTCCACCAGGGCCCTGCTTCATAAAGTGGGAGTGATTTAAAAAAAAAAAAAGCCTGTTTGCATACTTGCTGGCTTGTCATATGAAGCATAGGGTGAGGGTGGTGAGCAAGAGGCAGAGATTTGTATAGACACACACACGAGCCTACCCTGTTTATTTCAGTCTATTAGTCCGTGGGACAGGCATGTGTACATCCTATTAGTCCTAAGGTCTTACTTGGTTGTTTCTCTGCAGAAACCTAACTAAGCCCTCATCACTTTCACAATAATTCCCCCGACAACTCTCTTGTGTCTCTCTGGTGTATTGTTGCAATGCATTTCCTTCTCTCTTTGTACCGCTTTCTGGACTATACTCCTTATTTATGTAAGTAAAGTTTTCTGTCATCCTCTGGCTCTGGGAGGTTGCAAGTTCCTTAGGAACAATTGGAAGTAACTGATGAGCCATGGGTCTGTCTGGTTAGTTGCTGTGTTTTTAACCTCCTGCAAAAGTGTCAGCGATAATAAGAAGAACAATGAAGAAACATTTGCTCAGCGTGTAATTCGAAGATATGGAATTGAGAGTCAATGAAGATATTTCAAAATTTAGAACTCTGAGTTCCTCAAGTGATTTCTAGAAAGTATTCATTGATTAAAACGTATACATCAATCAGCCTCAGGACCACTATCTCCAAATCCTTTCACTTGCATTGTATATGTATTACCTGTTCTGGAGAAGTTCTGCTACCACCAATGCATTCAAGATCCCTTATTTATTTATTTATTTATTTATTTATTTATTTATTTATTTATTTATTTATTATTTCTTTTTTGTCCTTTTTTCCTTCAGATGCTTAATAATTAGAGAAAATCCCATTGGGGTTTTCATTGTTATATTATTGCATCTAGAGACTAGTTTGAGAAATAATTTTTTTAAACTTATACTAACAAGGTCAAATGAGAAGGATGAGGTGGAAACTGTGGAGGAAATTTTAGTTAAATACCTTATTTGAGTCTACCAATACAAGACCATGCTCCCCACTCCTCAACACTACACAGTTGAACAGTATTAATTCTTATTGCACACACACTCTTTTTCTTGATAAAAATATGTTGTCTTCTTTCAGCTCTCATTTCTACATGCTGCACATTGAGATCCCTTATGTAAATTTTTGGTGTTGCATCTACAAGGATAGCATACATGGAAAACTCATTTTGAAGGGTGAAGAAAACGTCATCTATCTTTTAATCCAGCAGGAAGATTATTAACAAAAAGGAGAATGATTGACTTGAGCAAATCTCATAATTCTCTTCTACAGAGGGCAAGTGTGGCTGTAAGTATTCCAGTGCAAGACTCAATTCCCGGCCCCCATTCTTCAGAATTAAAGACTGTGCACTGCTCACAGAGGCTTTCCACTAAGCAAACCACAGTTACTCTATTATGTGGAAGCTCTGGTTTTAGGATGTTGCAGCAAGAATTCCTTGGGGATTTGCCTATAACCTTGAGCTACCCCTTTAGATATCCTTTGCCCATCACACATAACTATATAGAATCATATATTACAAAGTAAAAAATTACCTTTATCTCTAATAAGATTAGAAATATACTTTTTCAAGAATCACTTTTAGTCCTTTCTCTACCCAAAATTCATAGTTGGCTTTTATTTATGATTGATTGCATAGAACAACAGCACTTTTTAAACTTAGAGGGCTTTTTTTTTTTCAATGAACTGTGGGTCTGGCCTGTTAGCTTCAGTGCTCACATAAATACTTGATTGTTGCTTGATTATTTATGAAGGCTTCAGCCTCCGAGTTTCCCATTGCATTGTTGTGTTTTCCACTAGATGTTTTGGAAACATTATAAGAGCAAAAGATACAGCATGGAAACCAAGAAAATATAGTATATGAAAAAAATATGGGAGATTTAAATTTTGCTACCCCTCCAGTATTAATTTACTTGAAGCCAATTTCCTTTTCCCTTAGGAAAAAATTACTTCCTTTCTCCTAATGAAAGAGTCAATATTAAAAAAATGTTTAACAGAGGTATAAATACTGGGATCCTTTTTGAGAAAAAAAAATTCTCTGCCAACTGGGATCTAGGTTACTAATTCATTCAATAATAAAAATTCTCTGTATTTTTCCTCTGCTGTTGGAAGACAAAAAAATTGCAGCTTTCGATCTAGGAATCAATTACAGATAGTATTGAGCATTGTTTGATTGTGTTGTGTGATTACAACATATAAGCACTGTGTCTGCTTGGGAAGCACAGGCTACTGAGTCCAGAATTATCACTTGGTAAAGGTGGTATATAACATTGCTGACTTCTGCTTCATGATAGACAAACTTCTAAAACATCTCAGAGGTAATTTCTAAGAGCAAGAAATTCTGAAATTGAAATATGTTTCCTTTGCTTTAAAAATGTAAGAATTCCATAAACCTTTATACTATAGAGTGAATGTATGTGCTGTATACTAAAACATTTATTCAGAACATGGGACCAAATCAAGGTTTCTAAAAGAAACCTACCTGGTTTATCCGAAATGCTCCATGGGGTCAGTGTTTTAGAGAACTTTTGTTAGGTTCTGGGATTTGATGAACATTTGTGTAGTTTAGGATAGAAATGGAAGAACACCAGTTAATAATTGGCAAAGGTATTTGTAAAGCTAGCACTCAGAAGATATTCATTCTATGTTTCGTTCCTTGCCAGGACTTTGCGCCATCTTTAGAAGCAGAAAAAATTAATCAAGAAATTTAAACAACAGAAATATTCAGGAATAGCTGGGTGGTAGTGGCACATGCTTTTAATCCCAGTACTAGGGAGGCAGAGGCAGGCAGATCTCTGAGTTCAAGGCCAGCCTGGCCTACATAGTGAGTTCCAGGATAGCCAGGGCTACACAGAGAAACTCTGTCTCAAAAAACCAAAATAGGAAGAAAGAAAGAAAGAAAGAAAGAAAGAAAGAAAGAAAGAAAGAAAGAAAGAAAGAAAGAAAGAAAGAAAGAAAGAAAGAAAGGAAAAGAAAAAGAAAAATTCAGGAACATGATGCATGCATATTCTTTTATTCCCTTCTTTTTGTGGTTTGTTTGTGCCTTTGTTTGTTTTTCAAAACAGGGTTTCTCTATGTAACAATCCTGGGTTTCTTGGAACTCCCTTTGTGGATCAGAGTTGGCCTCAAACTCAGAGATCTGCCTGCTCCTACCTCCTGAGCGCTGGAATTAAAGGCCTGTACCACCATTGTGATGCTGGTCAAAGATGCATATTCTGATTAAAAAACAGTTAAAATCATGTTTAAGTCACATATTTAAACACAAGGAAAGGATAAATAAAATTGTCTAGCTTTGTGGAATAGTCCTATAACCCCAGTACTCATGTTGCAGAGGCAGAAGGGTGGTAAATTCAAGGTCAGCCTGAGGTACATAGCAAGACCATCCTCAAACATCAACAGAAAAATAAAACAAATATAATAGTACTCAGAGAACAAGTGAAAACATGAGATAATGACCTAATTTTACTACTTATAGGTACATATTACCTGTATCTACCTGTTACTATGTTTTCTTAATAAATAAATTTATTTTTATAAAACACAAAAATCCCCTATAGCCAATAACAAAGAGCTCTTGTGTGTATGAAATTAGCATTTCTTGTACACTAGGTTATGGCTAAAAAAATAGAAAATCTTACCAAGTTCCTATTGCCTATATAAGCCATGGGTCTCCACCTTGCTAGGATACCTGGAAAGCTTTCTCAAAGTTCTCAGAAATGAATCCCTTACCCACCTTAGTTCATCTGGAAGGTACAGTCCAGGTCCAGGTGACCTAATATGAACAAGGCCAGGTGAGATGCCTTGTGTGCCCTCAGACATTGGATGATTGTCATTGATACTCTCTTCAAGGTTGTCATTAAATATGTAATTATATGATTAATTAATTGAAGGGCATACCCACCACAGGCTACAACACAAGTGTCTAGAGTCATGAGCTGCATCTGTATCTGTTACTATAAGAATGTCTGGCCTAGGGAACAAGTGCATCTAATAGTCACTGAGGACAGGCATAGAGTGCCGAGTGCCCTGTGCAAAGTGCTGAAAGAAAACACACGGAAGGGTGTCAAGTGGAGCTCAGGGATGGGTTATGTGCTCATATCACAATGAAGGAGTTCGTATCGATCTTAACTCAAAAATCAAAACAAAAACCCATATTTGCTATAGGGTGCCTAAATGTTCTAGCTACTCTATGACACTCATAGTTGACACCTACTGTCCTAGAGTAGTTACTAAAAGTTTCTTCTTCCATCCTCAAAAGACTCCCAGTTTACATGATTAAAAAAACAATAACCCTAACTAGATATTTGGATAATTATAATAAAGATAATACACCCATCTGTATAGTAAAATAGTACAGTATATTACATCTATTTCAGTCAGGGTGAAAGTTTATGATGAACAAAATACAATAAAAGGAAATTAATGTGACTTATCAACTGATTATAATACAAGATGGCTAAAGAGATGGCCCAGTGGATGAAGTACCTTCCGTACAAGAACAAGACTAGAGTTCAGATCCCCAAATGCTAAAACACACATGTGTAAGCTACGTATGTACCTACAGCATGATGGGAGGCAGAGATGACAAAATCCCTGAAAGCTGGCAGGCCAGTTAGCCTGGTACATGCACCAAGGAGCAGCATATGTGTCCTATACATATTTACAATATATAATACATAAAAATACCAATATTATATATAATTATATGTGTAACTATTTATAATATATATTGTTCATATACACTTGTTTGTTTTTCCAAAACCTGTTTTCCCCCATGACATAGTCTAACTTTCAGGGGCTTAACTCTGTGTTGGATGAGAGGTATCACTGTGCTCTGCCATCACTTCAAACAGCTGTTGTGCAAACTTTGTCCTTGAGTATCAATGACTTAGAATCGCAAAGCCTTTGGAATCCTTTGGATCAGAGCATCTTTACACTGGATGTTGCCATTACTCATCTGAATGCCATGGTTGCCTGCGGGGGTCGCCGGGAATAGCGCTGTGCTGCCTCTGCGTTTGATAAGCTCACTGAACTTCAGGATCTTGACGCCACCCTGCTCTATCGGCTGTTCGGGATAAACAGAGGCTCAAAGTAATCCCAGGAAACACTGAGCAATAACGTTTCACTGTGATGTGGGCACAGGTGAGGAGAGCTAAGCCACTACAGGCTGCCCTGTTGCTCAAAACCAGGCAGTGTTGGCTCCAGTGTTGGCGGTGATTTGGGGAATCTTTGAAATTTTTCTCTTCCTGGAAATATTATAGTTTTGTCTGATTCATCATGTAGCCACAAGAGCTGGTACATAGTAATTGCACAGGAAATCTTGGCTAAAGATACATGGACACACTCTGTTGTTGTTGTTTTTTTTTTTTTCGCTTTTGTTCAATCATGTTTTAAACAAAAGATAGTTTTAAATAAGGCAACTGATAGAGATATTTGACCTTTCAATAAATTGTAACCATTGCTGACACCTTGACTTTTAGCTATTGAAACCACTGGCAGATGATATAGCTAAAGTCATGGCATATTCCTGACCTAAGCAACCTCTGACATAATAAATGTCTATTGCTTTAAGGTACTAAATGTGGATTATGGACAGTAAAGAACTTGGTTTTGTTGAAATCCTACATTTGCTGTTATAGTGACTGGCAAAATGTATAGACATAAGAAGGTAAGGATCGAGGTCATGGGGATTAGCTTCAATTCTTCTTGCTTCCAAATGCTCCTTATCTTGGATCTCATATTTTGGGAATTGAGTTACTCATACTGACCCACATGTGACATTCATGAATATTCATGAATGACATTCACGACCTGTGTGAGTTCCCAATTTTGTTTTATATTTTCCATCACTTTTTCCTGATGCCTATTCTTTTCCTAGCACCCCCCCCCGCCTGCCCCACCCCCCGCTGCTATTGATACTCTTTAAACTTTGTGCACATGCCCATGTCACTATAGGTGTGCATACAGTGATTGTGGGGGTCAGAGGACAACCACCAACCTCAAGTGTTGGGTCTTAGGTACTTTCAACATTTTATTTAAAACAAGATCTTTTCATTGACCTGAAACAGAACAGGACAACTGCCCTGCAGGCTTCTAAAATCTTCTTGTCTTTACCTTTCATCACACAGCCCTGGAATTATGGACATGCCACTGCACCCCGACTTTTAGGTAGATCCAAACTCAAATCCTCATGATTGAGAGATAAACCCTTTACCAAATGGTCTATATTCCTGGCCTCATTTAATCCTCTGACATATGCTTTTGGCTGTGATGGTTAACCTTGGTTGTCATCTAGATTGGATAGAGATGCCCAGGAGATACGTGAATCGTGCTTATGAATGTACCGGTGAAGGTGTTTCCAGGCTTAATTGCCATATGGAATAGCAACGGAGGAGAGAAGGCTCAGCTTGAATGTAAACAATAGGCCAGGTACTCAGGAAGAATCCATCCAGAAAGGACAACTCTACTCTTCTTGACAAGTACATCTACTACTGCTGTTGTTGCCCATGGGAGCTAGACTCTTGCTTCCCCAGCATTTCAATGAGAGCTTACACCAGCCGAGGGTCTGCCCTTCAGCCTTGTGCTTGGGCTAAGTCACTTGCCTGCCTTGTTCTGAGGCTTCCATATTTCTGTGGCAAATGATAGCAGGCATTTAGACTCTACAACATGTTGATATAGCCATTGTCGGACTGTCCAGCCTCCACTAGTGTGAGCTACTCTAATAAATCCTCTTAAAAGATTACACACACACACACACACACACACACACACACACACACACACACACACACACACACCTTAGTTCTGTTCCTCTAGAGAATTCTGACCAATAAAGATTTACTCCTGAGAATCTTGCTAATCCTTCAGATAGCCTAAAGACATGCTTCCTATTTTCCAGTACAAAGTGTTTGAATTATGTTATAATCTTTACCAAAACTGTGCCCTCCTCAGCCTCAACTTTAATCATGTTATTTTTATGGCCAAACAGGACATTTTTACAACTTCATGAAGCTCTTCATTTCGCTCCTGATTCTCCACTGTGAATTTATTCAGTGTAGCTTCCACATCCTATAGCCTGAATGCTGGGCTATCTTGACATTTTTCTACCAGATTAATTAGTCTATCACCCTTAAACTCAGTACCCCCTACAACGAAGTCTCAGAGCATAGGTAGAATATAGGCATATTCCTTGCAGCATTAATGTAATATGAATGGCTGCTGTTCCAATTCTCGATAGAGAGAATTGTCTGAACCCTCCTGAGTACCGTCTTTCTTACCTGCCTTTCTACAGCATTTTGATCTGAGCTCCCGCTATTAAGCTCTGTGTACAGTATTCTATGGTTTTCCTAGCCTGCGTTTCCAGACTCCTCCAACTGCCTTCTAAAAAACAGTCCCAACAGCTGCTGAACTACATCACCAGGAATAGTCACAACAAAACCCCAACACACCTGTGGTACCAATTTCTATGTTGATCAGTAGTGTTTTGCTCCAGTGATCACTCTGCATATAGGATGAAGGATTCGTGTTAAGCTCTGCCATTAACAAACGTATTATAAGATCATATTTGTCGCTCCTCAAAATATCACTGCTATGATTTATGCTTTCTATGAAAGAAACAATCAATTTATTGATTTTGTCTGAACTCTGTCCTCTTATAAAAATAACAATGTTAATAATAGTACCTTATCTCCATGTGTTCAATGAGAGTATCAAATAAGGCAATGTACATTAAGTGTTTTTTAAATGGAAAAGTTCTCACTGGACTAGATTCTAGAAATCTAGTTAGCAGAAAGTGAGTACTAAGGAAATTTTTGCATAGCAAAACACAAAAAAAATTAAAATTTTGAGGATTATAGAAAGATTTAAGTATCAATATTTTAAAATAATGTATCCCCACTTTCTATATCTAGACTCTGATTTTGTTCTCTTCAACTACATAATGAACATAACTACTTAAGTTTCTCAAATTCAATATCTATTTTGCATTTCTAAGTGTCAGTGATGGCATCTTTTAACTGCTTTGCCATAGTCATTTAAATTTATAAGAGTTGCTTGCACATCATTGTTATCTGCCTTGAGGATCTACCTCAAGTTTTCTATACAGATGGTGAAAATTCCTTTTGCTGTAGATTCAAATAAATACCCCAGATGGAACCTTTAAATATGGAACATCAAATTTTATGGATAGATCATGACCTGCTCTTATAGAAGCATAATAAAGGGAATGTAAATGAGTGGGTCAAATGTATTACTAGTTAATTCAAATTATGAATTTAAAGTACTCAAAAAATTCAGCCAGGCAATAGTGGTGCACTCCTTTGAGCCCAGCACTTGGGAGGCAGAAGCAGGCTCTTTATGAGTTCAAGGCCAACGAGGTCTACAAAGCAAATTCCAGGACAGCCAGGACGGTTACACAGAGAAATACTATCTAGAAAAACAACAACAAAACAAACAAGCAAAAATTTCTTCTTAGCGTAACAAAAACAACTGCTAAAAATAAAAATTTCCAGAATTTCACCTTTGTTCTAACTTGATTAGTTTACGTCATTCTTAAATTAACTGAAAAGTGTTATTTTGAAATATGTGTAATCACTAAAGTACCCCAGCTTCCCACCCTAAGTTCTCATGAAATAAAAGGGAGGGCTGCAGATTTCCGGAGAGTTCCTTCTACTGTTAATTTGGCATAATATGCCTATCTGTTTTTACCATTGACTTCGGTTGTTTCTGTAGGTTCTAAAAATATTGAATTTTCATTTCCTCTTTACAATTTTCCCAGTGATTGTTTAGACCATCTATTTGCCATTTTCCTGGAGCTTAATAAGACTTGGGAACAGTGTCTGCCTGATCCCCTATCACCACATAAATAGGCAATAAAGACTTTACAGCAAGGTCAAATCTTACGGGGAAAATATTTAAAAGCTCATTAAAGTAATTATTCCCTAGAAGGCAGCATAATTGTTTTAAAATCAGATTTCTGGAGCTGTTGGCTGGGAAATGAGCATAAAGTTGAGAGTTAAGCACAAGTATGTCTTTGGCATTGCATTCAGCAGCCTTTCAAGAAGATGGTTTGAATTTCATTGTGAAATCAACCAGATTAAATGGCATACATCATGTTGTTGGCTTTACTATTGGGCAGAAGACCCAGGTGTAAGATTCTCTTCTGGTTCTACATGGCATGCTTCAAGTGGTTCCTCAATCAGCTCTCTTGATGGCTCAGTTTTCTGGTTTTATATTCAACTTGTCACCCACTTAGAGACGCTCTGAGTGAGGAAGTTTGAATCCAACCTGATTTACTGGGACTTCTCAGTGACGGTATCTTTCTCCCACAGGTATCATTTACATAAAATTATTCAAAGAATTTTCTGGACCTTAGTTGATCTCCATGTACATAATGAGAGATCTTAGTGATCTCCATGTACGTAATGAGAGAGGTCTGGCCAAGAAAGGATGGCAAACAGAAGTGTTTTCAAGCATGTATCTCCTTCCCAGGGCAAAGACTTAATGATAATCAATGGTTAATAATGCGTTTAGGAAATACCGGATAACATGTAAGTTCCAAATTACCATGAAAGATCACTTTTTGACAAAATAAAATGTTAATGCACAGATAACGAGATATGATCATTTGTGGGATTACTTTTAGTAGAAACATAACTGAAGACTTCATGTTAACCTATCAAAATGTACTGGAAGATGTATTTATCACTTCTTTGTCCTCTACCAGACCACCACACATTTAGTAGGTGAAACTACTACTAATTATTATTGTTATTACAATTTAATCATATCACCTCTCATCAGAAGTCTCAGTGGGTTTGACTTGTTTTTCCACTCTGGATAAAATGTTTTGTCCCATTTTGTTTTGTTTGCTTTTATTTTTTCTTATTTCATTTTAGATGCCTGTTTTGTTTTCCAATGAGAAAGAGAGGAAAGAGAGTGTGGGGATTTGGGTGGGTGGTGAGGTGGAGAGACTCTGGGAGGAATTAGGGGAAGGAACCCATGATCAGAATATATTGTATGAAAATAAATATTGTTAATGATGATAGTGATAACGAAGAGGAGGAAGAGGAAGGTAAACCAAGCTGAGCACCAGAGTTCATCTCTCTCTGCTTCCTGACTTGCAGATGCAAGGTGATCAGCTGCTTCATGCTGCCACCCTTATGACCTTTCCATCACGATGAACTATAGGCTCAAACTAGGAGACAAAATATACTCTTCACTGTGTTGCTTCTGACAAGCATTTTGTCATAGCAATTAGAAAAGTCACTAATACACACATCTCCACTAAGACAGACCAGACCCTCTGAGATGTCTCTTTCTTTCTTCCAGTTATTCTCTCAGGAATTTGGGTCACAGTGATGACAAACTTTACATATCTTTTCACATTTTTTTGTGGCAATGACTTCATCTTTATAACAATTGTGAATTAAGTAAACACAAGTACAATTGAAATATTTAGGCTTGTGTGTCTCAAGTTCTATGGGTCTTACAGACTACCTCCAAGAGGCTGAGAAGCCATCCAAAGTGTAGGCAGGTGCAGGCATCCAAACAAGTTTCCACTCACTCCGAGTTCCTCCTTTGCATCTGGTAAAACTTGCCTTCTGCTCTTCCACAGGAATGCTTGTTTCTCTCCAGGTTTTTTACAGTGGGTGTCTGCATGAATATAAAATGATAACAAAAAAAATCAAAGGTTTTAAAATTAAAAATAACATTACTTTGTCATCAATTCAGATGACAAATTCCTTAACAGAAACCTGAATTCGTGAGTTGGGGCTGAGAATCATGTAAAACCTGTGAGTGTCTGTGACCAGAGCCTGTGCAGAATAAACTAGCTAAGGCTGCAAAGCAAACCCAGAGGGCGGCACCAGGAGCCCAGGAGCATCACCCAGCTCGGCTGTATCAACAGAAAATAGTGCTAGCCTTTGAAAGGAACAGCCACTAAAACAGACAGAAAGCCCCTTTGTGATATGCAATCGTTTAAAGCTTTTAGCACCACGAAGTAGGCGTGTTCTGGGATAGAGTTTATTCTGTTTATAAAGAGCTATCATGAAAAAGCCACAGGGCAAAACACTTACAAAACCATTTAAAACTGTAAGGAACCTACACACATTCAGTCTGATATTTGTTTCCCCTCATAGTCTTTAGAGGATTAAGAGAATGTTTACATCATAGCATACAGCCATCTTCACTTTCAGGAGTCTTCAAACAGAAGGAAACGGTCTGGAAAACTGTGACTATAATTTGATATGGAATGTGTTTAACAGCTGGAAGGATTTCACACTTAGACCCCAATTTACAAAGCTTCTTAGCTGACATTGTTCCAGCTCAAGTCTTAGAAGTCCTGATTTTCCAGAGATTCCCCCCTGCCTCCCGGATCTCGTAATTATGTGTATAATGAAAATAGGCCATTTTAAAAGGAACTTCTTATAGCAGCTTCTGACCAAGCAAAGCATAAATGCATAGCTTCAGAAGTTCCTAGAGCCTCTCCTGACTCTACTGCCGTTCTACCAGGCCAGCCAGCTTTGTTTCTCAGCTGTCAAAATCCTTTCTTTTTTTTCCCCTAGGCAAGCAATCTATGCTTTCAAATTCCATATCCTTAATTGGCCCAAGACACTTCCTACGGTGTTAAAAGAGAAAACACAGCATTCTGATGTGATGAATAATGATAACAAAGAATTAAAAACACTTCTTCCTTCTATGAGCAAGGGACATCGATCATGATGGGAAAATGTACAGAGACGACCAGCCAAATTAGTGGAAATGCATGAACTGTGGATGAGTAGCTAAGGAGCCCCTATGGTACTAAACTAGGACCTCTGGATAGGCGAGACAGTTGTTTAGCTTGAACTGTTTAGGAGGCCCTCCAGGCAGTGGGATCAGGACCTGTCCCTGGTGTATGAACCAGCTTTTTGGAGGCCTGTGCCTATGGTGAGACACTGCACAGCTTTGGTGCAGGGAGGAGGGGCTTGGACCTGCCTCAGCTGAATGAATGTACCAGGCTCTGCTGACTCCCCATGGGAGGAGACCTTGCCTTGGAGGAGGTGGGAATGGGGGTTGGTTTGGGGAGGGAGGCTGGGGGGCGGGAAGAGGGAGGAGAGGGGAATCTGTGGTTGGTATGTAAAATGAATAGAAAAATCTCATAATAGTAATAATAATAAACACTTCTTCCAGCTCCCTCCCGTGTGTGTGTGTGTGTGTGTGTGTGTGTGTGTGTGTGTGTATCAGTGATGCTCCTGTGGAAAATTGCTCCCACCTAAAAAGTGAGACTAAAATTCAGAAATACAGATGAGCTGGAGTTTTTCTAGTAAGATTAGAAATGAAATAGAAAGATATCCAATAGACTTAACAACAGAGATGTCCACCATTGTCATACTGCTGTCCATATTATTAGCTGGTTTACCAAACTACATTCCCAGTACACAGGTGGACAGAGAAAGGCATGGGCATAGTATCCCTCCCTTATGACTTGTCCCAGAAGAGAGCCTCTCCAGGCAAGAATCTCCTTTTGTTTTCCCAGATTTCTTTATGTTCAAGAAAATAGATTAAAGCTTTGACTGTGTTTTTGAATCATAATTTGATGCAACTCTTAAGAAAATTATCTGAAATTGCCAATAATAAGACCATCATCATTAGGCATCAAGCTGTCTTAGCCTTGTCTAGGCTTTCTGAAACCCCTCTTTTGGGTACTATGTACCATTCACATTAACACTATTCAGGATTGCATTTTTAATCCTCACTTTATTTCATAAATGTGACTGGATTGTGCTTTAAGAAATAAAGCTTGCCTGAAGATCACAGTATGGAGCTAAGCCACTAGTTAGCCATAGAGGCCAGAAAGTGGTGGCACACACCTTTGATCTCAGGCCTTGGGATCTCAGATCTTTAATCTCAGCACTAGAGAGTGGAGACAGGAAGTGATATAGCTGGGCATAGAGAGGAATCTAAGGTGGGAGGAGACAGGAGCTCACCACCCTTTCAGGCTGAGGATTCAGTAGAGGTAAGAAGTCTTTCTAGTGGCTGACTGATCTGCTTTTTTGGTCTTTCAGCATTTACCCCTATATCTGACTCTGGATTTTTATTATTAAGAACAATTAGGATTTGTATCACACTGGATCACATTTGTTTTAACAATTATTTTCAAGTACTATCTTTAAGTGAAGAGAGAGAGAGAGAGAGAGAGAGAGAGAGAGAGAGAGAGAGAGAGAGATAGATTAGGGAAATATTATAGTGTCAAAAATTGCAGATACAAGGGGATTCAACAAAGTGGCATGTTAGTTTGACTATTTTTAGTATTGTTAGTCCCAAGGTCTCATGCATACTAGGTATATGCAAGCAAGTTTATCATTGAGTTACATTGCCAGCCCAATGGTTTGAATTATTTATGTGCCATATAACTGAGCAAATTACTCTCCTTCCTCCAAGGTTCTATTTACTCATTTTCAGTGTGTTATAATGAAGATAAAGTGTATATATATATAACCATATTTCAGTCTGACACTATTTTGTAGGAAATTGAACAAACAAATGTTCATGTTAGATGAGAAATTGATGATAGGCCAAAGCACAGATGCCACCAAATTCTGATTTGGTGAACCAAGGAGTTTATTGGAGTTACTTGCAGGTGTATGATGAGGGGAGATTTACAGAAACAAGAATAACCCAAAGGTAGCTGCATCAACAAAAAGCCCACGCCAGTATCAGTAACAGTTCATCAAATGTGGAGCCCAGGAGATCACTGCATGACTTGTAGGTAGCTTGGCAGGTCAGAGAGTGTCTTCCACACAACTTGGCTGATCTGGGATTCTCCTCAACAGCCCTTACTGTTTGGGAGTATATAACCTTGAAAAGGGTGTAGACTTGTACATCTGCTCAATTTCTGGGATTTCCTGGGGCTTATGAGTTGTTTACTTCCTGGGAGTTTCCTTTAGAACTTCCTGGATCTTAATAAGACTCCTGTGTTTTCTCACCCTTGAGGAACTTCAAAGGAAATTACTACATGGCATATACATGAAGTAACATCTAGAGTAGCACATAAAGGATGATGAGGGATTTAGAGATCATTATTTCTCAGTTCATACCATGTCAACACTGCACTGTTTTCCTGTTTTGTAAGAAAAAATCAATATAGTGGTAAAAAAAATTCTAGAATTTACCTGCAGTATTGAAAGCACTGTCCTGAGTATTAGAGGATATATATATATATATATATATATATATCCTCTAATATATATATATATATTATATATGTGTGTGTGTGTGTGTGTGTGTGTGTGTGTGTGTGTGTGTGTTGTGTGTTGTAAAACTGCAGAAATTAAGCCAGGATGTCTACATGAGCTCCATGTCAACTGTTGAAAGTATTAACTTATAAGATGAAAAGACTAAATAATAAGTTTCTTATGAAACATTTCTAATGGGACCACTGTCAGCCTGGGTATGCAGGATTTCAATTCATGGAGTCTAGTATCAGCAGCAAATTGGTGTTAGGTATCTAGAAGAACGCAGTCATTTTGAATCTGGAGCCTACTTTCATGCAACCACGGGTGCAAAACGAAAGATTCAGCATGTTTAGATTTTATTTTCTATTCTTCTGTGAACTACATGAAGCAGATATTGAGCCACAGACCAAACAAATAAGTGAGTAAAAACATGTTGTATCCTTGATATTGTCCTCCTAAATTCCCATCTGGCCATCATTGCTGTATTATGAAAACAAGTTGCCAAGCTTCTGTTTGACTCAGGGAACTGAGATTACAAAATCCTCTTGTCCCTGTTTTATTTTGACACCTATGGAGTAAAAAAAAAACCTACAATACAGTCATGTGTCACACAAAAGGCTCAGGTGTCTCTCTGTTTAGAAGCTGGCTGTCCTGAACAGTAAGAGAAAATAAGGTTGTACTATTAATAAACACCTACTAGGATTGCTATACTCATTGGCTCCATCCCAGCAAAATAATCATCTAACCTTAACAAAAGAGTTCTTTAAACTCTAAGGCAGCCAATGTCAGAGTCTCTGAGTCCAGTCTGTGATCAAATATGAAAAGTCATGTGCTGAACAGTGCTATGAAGCAGGGGAGCTAAGTATATATCCCTGAACGAGAAGTTAAAAATAATAGCAGTAGTGGCAGCATAGTTCCTGCATGCCAGACACTGCTGTCGTTAGATACTGAGACACTACAACCAATGACAGAATAAGGGCCTCTGCTTCTATGGAGGCCACATTCCAATGGGAGAACTAGATGATAAATAAGGGCTCAGTGGCTCTCAGATCCCTCTGCATGGTTCCCTGCCCAGAACTACTCAGTGAAAGGGAGTCGGAGGAGTAGGTAAATGATAGAAGGGCAGAGAAAAGAAAGAGCAGTACAACAGGGATGTGAGAGAGAAGAAGAAGCCATGCTAGGGAAACCTAAAGAAGACAGGCTTTCCTCTCTAAGACAAATACAGGGAGTCAGAGATGTAACCCAAGAAAAGAGAAGGCATGCCTGTGCTCTTTTCCCTGATGCTGGGCAGAGTCACTTGAGCGGAGTAATGGACATGGAAATGGTATTATGAGTCGCCAACCATCTTACTCGGTGTCCTATTACTGTGAAGAGACATCACGATCAAAGCAACTCTTATAAAAGAAAGCATGTAATTGGGGCTGGCTTACAATTTCAGAGGTTTAGTCCATTATTGTCATGGCAGGAAGCATGACGGCATGCAGGCAGACGTGGTGCTGGAGAGTAGCTGAGGGTTCTGCATCTGGATCAACAGGCAGCAGGAAGAGAGTGAGGCTGGGCCTGGCTTGGGCATTTGAAACCCCAAAGCCCACTATTGGTAACATGTGTCCTCCAACAAGGCCACACCTACTACAACAGGCCACACTTCCTAATCCCTGTCAAGTAGCACTCCTCCCTAATGACCAAGCATTCAAAACCTATGGGGGCCATTCCTGTTCACACCACCACACCATCATAATGTGTTACTTTGCTTCCTTTCTGATTAGGACATTCACATAACGTCCGGAAGATGTGTGACCATCTCAGAATTTACCCTTCAGGGAGATTTTAAAACATTGTAGCAATGCTCCCTAAAAGACATTCTTCTCTGAAGCATTTTCCAGTCTATGCTTGCAGGATGTGTTGCAAATGGAGTCTCATTTCTCGAATCATTCATGTGCCGAATACTTATACGTAACATGTAGTATATAAATTCCATTCCGTCCACAGATGTAACAGTTGAAACAAAGGTCATTCAGTTGTGGCAAGGGAAAAGAGTGGGAAACCATAAGTTCATAAAAATCTCTATTATTCACAAATGCTTTTTACTAACTCTTTTTCAAACTGAATAAAGCAAGGAGTTAAGATAGGAAGAAGTCATATGAGTGTTTTTGTTTGTTATTGTTGTTTTATAAAATCCTACTATGTAGTCCAGGATGACCTAGAACTCTCAATCTTCTTGTTTCACTTAGGTGCTGGAATTGCAGGTATGTGTCAGCACACCCATTAGAACAGTGCATACTACTATGTAGAACATGTGGATGTGTAAAGACAGGACCCCCATGTCTGCTTCACTTTCATCCCAGACTGGGTTCTTCACAAAGGGAGAATTCAGCAAGCATCTGCTTTAAAAGGGATGTGAAAGTCACTGACCACTATGTACATTCTAAGAAAAGAATGCTCATAAAATACCTATTGTGTGGTCAAAAGTGCAGAAAGAAATGTGTTACTTATAAGTAAAGGGAAAATACAAGAATAAAAATGGCACCCTTTTTCCTTAGGAGAAAAGACAGCAAATGCTACAATTTAAAAGGACATGATAGAAATATTGTGTGCATCAAATTGTTAGTAAATCCATTCATTGTCTTTATTATATGGGATATTTAACTCTACAAGAAATAGTCTTATCCCTGAAGAATGAAGGATTATACAAACATCTTAATGTATCACTACTTCCCTGTTGGCTGTGAGCAGCTAAAGAGTTAGGAGCAGTAGAAATAGAAAAGGGAGGCTGGAGTACCAAGTTACAAACCTGGTTTCTTTTATGTTTCCCAGTTGGACTATTAGACCTGAATTAAAGAACTTTGCTGAAATATTCTGCTGGTCTAAGTGAGTCTGGCCAGGAGCAGGGAAACAGAAACACATTGCAAAGGACACAAGGGAGTCTCAGACAGAGGGCTATGCCTCCACCCTGTCCACAAGCATGTGCACACACACACACACACACACACACACACACACACACACCAGCATGCATGCTTTCACACAGAGAAATACTATATACACATATATATGTGCACACAAATGCAAAAATACATATACACCTACATGTGAATGCACACACACAAATATATGCAGAAATACACACATATATATATACATACACTCACACACACACACACACACACACACACACAGCTTTTAGAACTGTGAATCAAGAGAGCTGCCTCTTTAAACTCTTGAAATTAAAAAAGGTATGGATTAGCAGTTTGAGTTAGGAATATTTCAGGAACATTGTAAGATTAAAAAAGCCATTTGTCTATTTCAATAATCATTGAATGACACCATCAGGAACCATGGCATAAAAATAAAACTCCAAGTAAAAGACAACTCACATCTACTGTGGGTGGCAACATTGCACACCACCTCCCTATGCTGAAAAAGATTCAAAAGTGAATTTTGTATTCTAATGACTAGTTCAATGTTCAAGTGCTAACAGTGATCAATTCCACCAACTCAACATGATACAAAGTACTGTTAAAGGTAGTTCATCACTTACCAGAAGCATCCAGATCTTAGGAACTAGACCAGCACACTAGGCTCTCAAATCCAGTGATCTTAGGATCAGAGCAGAGTATTCTCACATCAACCCTGAGACACACTTATACTATATCTCATTAGCCAGCAATGAATCACAAATCCCCCATTAGACACTCACTGACCAAGGACAATGGATTATAAGGGTTGACTTACAATAGTCATGGTCCATGTTCTGAGAAGGAGCCTGTCTTCCCTGAGTGCAGTATGGCAAAATATTTGGGTGCGTGGTGGAGGATGAGTGGGGAGTGAGTCAACAGTGATCATCACCGTGTTGGTTTTTTAAAAAGACGGGGGAAAGATGGGCAGCTGGACTCTGTCAATAGTTGTGTGTTACATGTGGGACATCAGTAATTAGATGTGGACAAAATCATACAACTTTCATGCCAGTCATACAACAACAATGTAAAAAAGGAGGTTTCAAGCTACATAGATTGTTTTCACAGTGAATAATCTACCCAAGTTTTCCATGCTGAATTTCATTATTTGGTAAGCATTTGAATACAAGGATTTGTACCTTTAAAACAAATACCTACTTTGTCAAAAAAAAAAGTCTCTGATAAGTTATAATATACTTACTCAGGCTTTTTCCACATATATACCTTCCGAATGATTTTAAAATAAATTAATAGATTAGTTCATGTTGCAA
Organism: Peromyscus eremicus; assembly: GCF_949786415.1. Taxonomy (NCBI): domain Eukaryota; kingdom Metazoa; phylum Chordata; class Mammalia; order Rodentia; family Cricetidae; genus Peromyscus; species Peromyscus eremicus. The sequence goes on along the minus strand of NC_081424.1, from coordinate 33,165,455 downwards.
AATAAAAGTTTGCACATACCCATTGTTAAGAAATATTTTGATTATAATGTGTCTCCTTATTAGTTGTATTTACATTAATTGTGGATATAAATGGCACTTTTTACAATTCAAACTTTTACCATAAAGATGTTCTGTATATAAAATATGATGCGCTGAACTGTTTGGCTAATGTAAAAACACAGTTACTGATATTTATGAGGCCACTGAAGGAACTGTTAGAGTGGGAGACCAAGGCTGAAGTTCAGGTAGATCAGTCTGTCATCAATGCTTGAAAGTTGGGTAGAGCAGGGCAGTGAACATTATGAAGCTTATGAATAAACAAAGTTTTACTTCAGGAGGGGCCAAGCAGCTCCCTGGAAAACATGCCCCTAGGTCCCCAGCTAATTGTATTTTGTAAGCCTTGTATTCAGGCCAAAAATCTTTGAAAGTCCTAAGGGATCTACATTGTCCAAGACTCAGCTAATTTAGCATCATTTAAATGGGGCCATGCTCCTGAATCCTGGAGTCTGGCTTTCTTTATTTCCAATTATTTAATGAAACAATTGAAAAGGAGTTTTGCTTTTAGAAAGCTCATATGATTCTCTTCATTTGTAGGCTGAAAATACATGTAACTTCTTTGAGTTAGGTTCACTTTAATGCAAAAAATTATTTGATGAGTTGTTATAAATCCCTGTTCTGTGTATTTGGGATTGGAAGCTAACGTTTAACCCTGCACTTCTAGAATGTTGAATGATATCCTTAACACCAGCTTCTAGAATCAGTTTTAGATCTAGTACACACAATGATTAACATAAGTAACAATATAGTGTGTGCTTAAAAATAACAGAAATCAGATTTGAGTATTCCAAGAGACAAGTTAGTTTGTGAGGTAATCCAAATTAACTTGTTACATCTCACTCTATCACATTTGTCTATTTCAAAGAGTGAAGGCGTATACTACAAACGTACTCAAATTTATATCAGTAACAACAGTAACTTGAAAACACAACATAGTATCCTGTCAGTTGAACACACTTTTTTTTTTAATTCAGAATATCCCTCTGGATTAAAGAAAAATTTTTAAAGAAGGATCAGATATGATAATGAAGAAGCACTGCTGAGAGGCATTGTTAATACACACATCCATATGCTATGTGTTATGTGCATTATACTGTTTAAAATTTTTATTTCAAAATGAGCGTGTACAGCTGGGCGGTAGTGGCACATGCTTTTAACCCCAGCACTCGGGAGGCAGAGGCAGGTGGATCTCTGTGAGTTCAAGGACAGCCTGGTCTACAGAGCTAGTTCCAGGACAGCTAGCCTAGGGCTGCTACACAGAGAAACCCTGTCTCATAAACAAATAGATAGATAGATAGATAGATAGATAGATAGATAGATAGATAGATAAAAACAAAAAAAGTGAGCATGTAGTTTCTTTTAAATAAGTAGTATCCATGTACATCCTGTGTTAGTCACCTTCCATTTCTATAACAAAATACTTGAGAAAGTCAACCAAGAGAAGATTCACTTTAGCTCACATTTTCAGAATTTCACCCCATGGTCATTTGGCTCCATCACTGTGGACTTGTGCTCAGGCAGTGTCATGGCAGAGGATATGAATTGGCACAAAGCTGTTCACTTCAGGGCGGCCAGGAAGCAGAGAGAGAGAATAGGAGAGCCAATGAAAAGAGTGCCCATCAAGACACACCTCCAGCGACCCATTTCCTTCCATTTTCTCCCCCATTCTGATAATATAATCCAATTACGAATCATGAATGGGTTAATCCCCTGAGGGGGTTATAGTCCTTGTGATCCAATAACTTCTCCTAAGCTGGCATCCAAATCTTGAACCCATGAGCCCTTGAGGAAACACACTTCATATTCAAACTATAATAGGTCTTAATGTGTTTGCAGTGCTAATACTAATTAACCTGCAGTTATTTATAAATTTCAAAGAAATTACAGTATATATGTTTCAAGCATCCTTTAACATGACTGCCCCTCAATGAACTCTGCCTTCTTATAATTTTATATACTTATGAATATCACTCTCACATATGTACTAGGATTGGTTCATGTGATCAGTGGAATGTAGCAGAAGGTTATTATGCTATTTATGGGATTAGAGCAAAGAATAATCACTCCCCCTCCTCCTCTCCCTCTCCTTCTCTTTCTTTCTCCCTTTCCCTCTCTTCCTCTCTTTCTATAGGAGAAGCCAGCTATCATACCATAAGGATATCTGCCTAACCAATCCAATGAAGAGGAACTCCCAGGCACTGTGGTGCTTGGAAGCAAGTCTCTCAGCTCCAGCTGAGCATGCAGGTGGGCACAGACTCACCCAGTATCTTAACCACAGTCTCATGAAACTCCTTGACCTAGAACCATCAGCTAAGATCCTGACTCTCAAAAGTCATGTCAGGTGATAGATAATTTTGATTTGAAAATGTCTAGTTTATGGTTGTTTTAAAGCAATGAGTAGCTAATAAAACATGCAGGGTCACCTGACAGATATCACTATGTCATGTTTAACGTGGTACTGGAGAAATTATTCAATAAACTATTTGATGGCCACCTACTATTTCCTAAATTATTATTCTTAAATTCTCTACCTTAAAAAAGACATTTATTGGTCTTCAGCATTTGGTATAGTAGTGTTTATTTTCCACTGGAGTTTTTAACAACAGCTGAAAAAATTATTTAATTAAAATTTACGTCTAACTTATAATTTACTGTGTTTTAAGTATCGTGTATAATATGATACTATATCAAAGTCTCAAACCTTAGTGTTTTATTATCCATACATAATAGATTTCCTAGCTCATGGGAGATTTTCCATGAGATTCTTCAAGTTTGACTGGTTGATCCTAAGCTGGTCACTTGGTTTTGGTCAGAAGACCAGAGAGCAGTATGGAGGATCCAGACATGGAAGTGGGAGGCCATGGCTCCATACACATTCTCCTGCTTGCAGCCCTATGTTCTTGGTACTCCCCAAGATGTTTCTTAGCCTCAAGCTCGGAATATGAACTACTTCTTAATCTTTAAGGCTAGATTGCTGATAATTGAAAAACATGTTCAACTCCCTATTTTAAAAACAAAAGCAAGCTATCAATTTTAATTCCTAATTGTTTTTCTTCTTTAGCAGGCTTAAGTTCTTCTCTTCTTATTACTGTTTACTTATTTTTGGGTCTAAATAGCTCCTAAGTAGCTGCAGTGAAATGAATGAGAATTCTATATTTTTACAAAATAGAGCTATTATGGTAATAACAAATCCCTTTAAATTTTGACTAGTTTATTATCCTTATACTTGAATTACAAATAAAATGTGTACACATGCATAAAATAAATAAAGATAAAATAAAAAGGTTTTAAAGTACAAATGGATTTGGAGTCCTCAGTTGGATGGCATAAACAAAAGAATCATTATTTTCCTAAATAAGTTTTATACACAAAATAAATTTGTAAATGTGAAATATGGATTTGGTATGTGAATATTTTGGAAAACTAATTAAGCATTGTAATTTCAACAACTGTACTGTTAATAGTTACTTGTATGTATGCATTCATATACATATATACATTATATATATGTTTATATTACATACACCTTTTACCCTAGCTCACAAGCTATCTTTTTCCTGTGATTCCAACACTATTCTGTTACTCTGTGAAGGGCCACCAGAGCAAAGACCACAAACCCATATAACATTTTCATAATTTCTTGACATGAATGCTGCTGCTACTCTAGAGAATAGGAAATTAGCCAGTCGACTACAGAAAAAACTCTTAAATGTTTTACTCTTAAATACGATATGTGACTTTTGATATGATGGGCAGGAAATAGTAAAATCTTCCATTTCTGAGCCAAACTTGCAGCTACCCCCTCTTGTTTCAAGTTACCACAGAAGAAGGGGAAATGGTTGAATTGTAAAAAAAGAAAATTACATAGACCATGAGTCTTCCATGCCTCTTCTAAAGAATTCCTGTGATCTAGAGTGATTATGGTTTTCACGGGGGAGGAAGTAAAGGAGCCCCGAATGTGGATAAGCCCTTAGAATCCCTATAGGAGGTGACCTAGTTCAGGACTGTAAAGTGACACCCCATGGGATATTTAAATTAACATAATGAATAAACATGAGGTGGTGGAAATTTTGTGTTTCGATCACTCCAGAAAATAATCAGGTTACTATCTTTCTTTCAAGAATAAATCTTTTACTGTGAGAGTAGTCTTCACTGCAAGAAAATTCTTATTTTGCAATAGTTTGGGTTTTGGAGGCTTAATAATGGTTGTCATAATTATCGCCGTAATCCAGCACCCTGATGATGAGGTCTAACAATATTCAAGATGGACTATTCCAGTTCCTTTTAGTTTTGCGTGCTTAGTTTGCAGTTATATCGGAAGGTTTGGCCATTAAAATGTTTCTTATTTTCAAAAATCCATAATATCTAAAATCTGATACCTACCCCAAATTTACTGCCTCCAACCCTCCACACATCTCCCTTAACATACCCCCATCCATCTTCATGTCTTATTTTTTGATTACCCACTAAGTCCAATTAGTGCTACTCAGACACGTGTGTTCGTCCACCAGAGCATGAAAAAACACACTAGAGGCCACAAAAGCATAACATCCACTGCCTGACACACTTTTACCTCTAACACCTAGAAGTTCAAGATCAAGTTAATTCTTGCTTTTGAATGCATAGCTAAAATGCACAAAAAATAAATTTCTCTGGATTATCAAAGTAAAAAAGATCCTTGATCATGAGCTGATGTAAATGCCTCTGTCTGGATTTAGAACTCAGGATTACAAACTAAGCAGGTGTGTAATCTCATATAGACAAGATTTCAAGGTATAGTAAATAGCAGAATTTGGTTCCAGTGACATGAAATGATAGAAAGAATCTGAAAAAAAAATAAACAAAACAGGTTTTTGTTGTTTTGTTTTGTTTGTTTGAGATGGGCTCTCACCCTGTAGCCCTGGGTGGGCTGGAACTCCCTAGGATACCAGACTGGCCTCAGATTCACAGAAATCTGCCTGCTTCTGCTTCCTAAATGCTGGGATTAAAGGTATTTAATAACACACCCAGCCAAAGGAGGTATTTAAAAAAAAAAAAGTTTAAAACATAAAAGAGAACTGAAATAGAAATGAACTAAAAGGCATTGTGGAGGATAAGAATAACTTGGAAGACTTGAAAATTTATTAAATAAAGTAGAAACTGATAAATTCATAGACAAACATTTTTAAAGAATAAACTAAAAAAATATGAGCTAAAAGATAGCAGAAGCCGAGATTATGAAAAACATGTGCACAAGAGACGCAGAACACAGAATAAAAAGATGTAATCTATCCATAAGTTTTATATTGAAAAAGGAAAAGAAGCTGGGTATGGTGATGTACAACTTTAATCCCAGCACCAGGAGGCAGAGGCAGGTGGATCTCTGAGTTCAGGGCCAGCCTGGTCTACAGAGTGAGTTCCAGGACAGCCAGGGCTGCACAGAGAAACCCTGTCTCAAAAAATTAGTAAATGAATAAATATCCTGAAAAAAAATCATTAAAAATGAAAAAGAATAAAAGAATGGCAGCATTTCAAATATGCTTGACAATTTTCATAACATTCAGAAATTTGAAATCTCCAATCAAAGAAACATAATAAATTTCAGGGCATGCAAAAAACAGCTCTCCATCTAAATAAATAGTAGAAAAATACATTTAAAGGAGAAAAGAAAAAATCCTTGATCAACAATGAAGTCAGGGAGAAAAAAGAAAGAGAGGGAGAGAGAATGGAAGAAAGAAAGAAAGAAAGAAAGAAAGAAAGAAAGAAAGAAAGAAAGAAAGAAAGAAAGAAAGAAAAGGGAAGAAAGAAAAAGAAAGGACAGGATCATTCATTCCCCTGAGCCCAAACTACAAACAGATAAAACTCAGATATGGATATGCCGACCATGTTTTCAGAAGAATTTAAAGACATTGCTCCAAGAGAATCCTCGGAACAAAGTCTGAGGAGTTTGCAACTTGAGTCATACCTGAATTTAACTCATGAAGGCTACACTTGAAGAAGAAATTAAAGCCAGAAAGAACCCAGAGACTACAAGAAGCAAGGATGGGAAAGGAATGATCAAGGAACATATTGTGCTGAATAAGCTCCAATCATGTTGTTAAACAATTTGGAATTTAAAAAATGTAAACTGAAAGTAAAATAAAAAAGTAAGTGTTACATGTAGGTGACAAATTGGAATAAAACAGATGAACTGGAGTCATTCCTTCAGTGGTTAAGAGAAAAGTCATGGTGCCTAAGAACTGGGAATATAGCTTGGATTAGTTTTTAGGGGTTTTTTGTTTTTTTTTTGGTTGTTGTTGTTTTGCCTTTTTCTCCAGGTGTGTGTGTGTGTGTGTGTGTGTGTGTGTATGTGTGTGTGTGTGTTTGATATTGTGAATGCTAGGCCTAGCTTCATTAAGAACAGTAAGCGTGATAAACTCTAGTTTTGATTTCTTAGCAGAGTGAGAAGAGATTTCGAGCCACCACACTACAATGAGGAGAGCTTAAAACAAAAAGGAGAAAAAAGAGAAGTTTGATCAGTTTAATAGAAGTCAGAGAAGGAAAAATCGAGACTGCCGAGTAAAACAAGGATTTTTCTATAACTCCTTATTTCTAAATCCTTACTATAAAAATAGGAAAAATATAAGACAATTTAATGCAATTTTTTTTCAAACTATCAAATGGAGAAGAACCAATATATTTTAGTATTTAGGCAAAAATTAAATAATAAATTTGGAGGGATTTTAGAGGTTATTATTATCCGTAAACAATCTGAAAGGTAGAATTAAGGTGGAATAAGGCACTCAGATTTTAGAGAGCATTTCATGAGATGGAGTGCTGACCCCCTCTCTGACTGACAGAATATTTGGCATAATTAAACAAGCACTAGAGGCGTTTGGAATGTCCAGTTGTGCTTGAACAGATGTGAGAGCTGAATGAAATAGTTTCTTCGAATGTGGTTTTCGTCCTCCATCTCCTACCAAAGTTAGAAAAAGGAATTTACAGATTCATATATTTTTAAAAGAAAATTGAAAATAAGGGGAAACTATATCAGTGTCTTATCTGAAGTTGCTACAATTCACCTAGATAGCACACTGGGTTGGTTGAGTTCATCAGTGGTGTTTGTGTTTTGGTCCCTTTCATCTTAGCATCCCATACCTAATTACCCATGGGCCCATTCTGTCCCTCTCTCCAGCTGTCCAGAGTGTGACCTTTCTCTGCCCTCCCAAGCCAGTGCTATAAATGACATTTTTCAGTGGTCCTTTTAACAGCAAATGTACCTGCCCTGTGTTTTGTCCTATGTAAGAGCCTCTTCATCAGATTTTCATTGTATTGACAGTAATACAATGCAAGGTGTGAGCAGAATGGCATTTCTTTGACCTTCCTCTCTTTATCTAATATGCAAATTTTAATTATGATCTTATTCCATTTTCTAAGACTTCTGCTCATGTCCAAGATAGATCTGCAGTTAGCTGTGAGTCTTAGAGAAGCCACTAACCATTTTGACCCCTAGTGTTTCATTTAAAAATGGAAAAATAATCTCTGAACTGTTCACCACAAAAATTATTGTAAACAGTGAATAAAAATCAAATATATGTCGGGCGTGGTGGTGCATGCCTTTAACCTCAGCACTCAAGAGGCAGAGGCAAGCTGATCTTTGTGAGTTTGAGGCCAGCCTCATCTAAAAAGTGAGTTCCAGAACAGCTAGGACTGTTACACAGAGAAACTCTGTCTCCAAAATATTAATAAATAATATAAATAAATTCACTAATAATAAATGAATGAGTCAAATATATTAGATTATTTGGTATATATTAGTTTCACCAGCTTTTTAAATCTTATTCAGATGACTGACTTTTCTAGAGACAATTTTGAACAAGTTATCTGCTTGGATGAGAATAGGGATTTCCATTTTGAAATATGTTAGTAGACAATCATCTTCATTTTCTTCAAAAGTTTAAAAAGTTACCTTGAAACAATTTCAATATACACTGATACACTGAACTTTACTTACCAAGGTTCAAGAAGATTAATATATTGAAAATATCACATAAAGGAAATCATAAGGTTAGCTACATTCATCCATACCTTCCAACAAGGTTTTAAGAATCAGAATTGCTACCATGGCCAAAACCTGGTATATTAAATTACCCTTCAGAAATGTCCTTTAAACTAATTAGATGGCATAACAATTGAAAGATTGGAAAGCCTCCCCTTAGCTAGTTTTTCACTGAGTCCAAGGGAACCAGCTACAGGGATAAACATCAAACATTTGAACCTGGTATGAGAAGCATTTTCCTTCTTCTTGATGTAATGAGTCAAGACCAGTGAGAAGGCTCATAAGGTTAAAGTCCTTACTGCCAAAACCTCAATTCAATCTCTGGAACCCAAAAGGTGGAAGGCGATCACTGACGCTTAATAACTGTCTTCAGATTTCCACATGTGTGCTATGGCATAGGCACACACACACACACACACACACACACACACACATACACACAAATAAATAAGTGTAAAAATATTAGTTAATGACTCTCACTGACTATCATACACACTAAGGTCAATGACAGATTCATCATTGTAGTGTGTGAAGTATAACATGTAAGAAATCAATCACGATGGTCCATCCTCAGTATGTGCTGTGTTTAGAGCTGAATGACAGAAAAGTAGGAGGCACTCGGCTTCTGTCTTCCCTCCCTGACAGCTGGAGCCTATTTGATTAATTCCTCTCAGCTCATCCTAAAATAGAAGAGTTGTAGCAGTCTGCTTCCTGACTTGCCCATTGGTCAGAAAAGTGGAGGGGTTGGGGGGGGGACTAGGCTAGACCAGCAGGAAGGATTGCACCTCTGTACAGAACTCAGCCAATGGGGAATTCAGGGCACAGGGCAATGGGATTAGGAACACGAAAACCACTGTTTGGGCTAAGTCAGCCATTTTTGCCTTTTCTCTAGGCTGATGCCTGACTCCTTTGGGTGGTAAAGTAAGCTGTTCCCTTTTGCTACTCTGTCTTTGGAACTCTTATTATGAAATGAAGTCATATTTTCTCACAAGCTTAAAGCATGCCTAAATAGAGATCACAGAATTTTCTGTAACTTACATGAAAAGATAAAGATCAAAACTGTTCCTAGAATAAGGCTTCATCTAAAGACCCAGCACCATCCACATACACACTTATTTCTTATTACTATTTTTTAAAACAATTATAGTATAACCTCAGTGGAATATATACACACACACACACACACACACACACACACACAGTGGATATTTATATATCTTAAAATACTCTTTAATAAATAATGGAAAATAAACATATAAAGAAATCTAACTAGTTAACATAAATCAGGCAGTCAACTATGACTCTCTGTTGGTGTTACGTAAGTCTAATTCTAGGTGTATGTCTCCTCTTCACACAAGACCATGTATTCTGCCGACCACATGACGGTCCTGAAAGTCCTCACTTTGGCCCCGTGGAAATACAAAACGGAATAAGGCCCAGTTCTAACCCTCAAGGAGCTGTATAAGGCAGCCATATTTATTGACATTAAGAACAGACATTTTCCTACTACTTCTGCTTTGTGTGGTCCATGAACAGGTCTCAGGACAACAAAGTCATGTATCCATGTGCCAATATTTAGTGGGGGAAAAAATCTTGTCGCAGTATTTCTGTAAGTTTTTATAATACATTTAACTAGTTTGCTGGTGGTCCTTTCCATAAAATGGTTTTTAAAATAAATATTTCAAAATGTCAGAGGGAAGGCAAAACGCCCTCCAAAGAGACGACAGTCTCCACTTTGGAAAGAATCTTCATTACACGGGAGACAAATCTTTGAAGGTCTGCCTGTGTAACAGAACACTGCGTCAACATTGCAGGTAAGTCCCAATATCCTGGCGACTTATCAAGGAATACTGGCTGTCCCACGGAATAGCAACGGTCTCAGGCACTTACGAGCTTTAAGAGCAGAAAATGAATTGCCATCGATCCTTCAACCAAGATTTATGAAAACAATGTCGAGTGAGAGTGGAATAGGTTTTGTTGCTTTAACCCGAGGCTGCAGTCTGTTTGCCCAGCCAGGGCTTTGGCCCTCGCTTTGCGTGTTCCACCTTCCTGCTTAAAAACATAGCAAACATCTCTATGTCAGATTTTTCTAGTTGTTTTCCACAAAGGTTTATGGTCACAGCTGCAGCAGTTATGGGTGGGTTTATAGTACATGGCCCGTAGATGGGCCCATATGTCCAACAGAGTGTGTTTGATACCGTGCCTTCCACAGACACGGGCAGCTCTTGAGGAGAGCCTATAAACCTGCCGTTAAATGGACCAGCTGTACTCATAAAGTTACATTAGCAGCCTCAATCCACCCGCCTTACAAAAGTCATTGGCAATAAATCTATGTTCAGTCTATATATGCACTTTTAAGTATTTTTTACACTTCTGAAAAGAAAATATAGAATGTATCCAAGTCTTCTGTGATCCTAACTGAAATAAGAGCTGATTTCTTTGGAATATGTAAACAATGCTTTTCAATACTTCACTTTCTATTTCTTCGCAATATGTCTATCCTTCGTGACAGCATTTTTCCTTCAGTTTTTTTTTTTTTTTTTAAAGTCAGTATTTTCTTTTCTTCCCCGAATCCTTTGAAAATAGCTTTGATGGGTTGGGCATGATTTGATCTGTGGTCACTCTGTCATTCATTCCAGTGTGTAGCTCACACTGGGACCATGAGCCAGCAAGCGAGAACACAGCAGCCTTCAGTGGTTTGGCTGTGGGAGGGCATCTTCGGGAGGCTGCTGTAAGGGTTTGAATGTGACTGGCCCCTACAGTCTATTGTACATTTGATCCCTGGCTGATGGCTCTGTTTTGAAAGGTTATTGAAACTTTTGGATATAAGAATGACAGGATTCATGGGTTATAGCCTACCCCAGGTTCCCAGCCTGAAAACCTGCATCTTTACTGTCAACAGGATGCTGTAACTAGCCACCTCTAGTTCTCCTGCCACAGAAGTCGCCCCTCCCATTACCATGCTTCTAAACCCTGACAGACTGAGCCCACTGCTGTGTGACGCCGCTGCTCCTGGGGAGATGTGAACAAATGTTATTCATCCCAGACTGGAAACCAATGATAGACCAAAGTAAGTACACCATCAAAGACGAACTTGATAAACCAAGGAGTTTTATTCCGTTTACTTTCAGGAGTATGGGTGAAGGGTTACTCACAGGAGCAGGGATGACTCACCGCAGCCACATCCTCAAAAGCCCACCTCGGTGGGGTGGCGGCTCTGCGTGACTTGCAGACAACTCAGCAGATCAGAGGGTGTCTTCTACTCATCTGGCCTGACCTGCAGCTCTTCCAATTACCTTGGCTGGCTTCCGCCTCTTCAGCAATCCTTACTGCTTATACAACCTTGGGAAGTGAGGGGCCTAGTGAATCTGGTCAATTTCAGGGGCTCTTTTGCTTCCTGAGTCTTAATGAGCTTCCATTTTAGAACATCTTGAGCCTTAAAGTGTTTCCCTCCAAGATGAAGTGTTTAAACTTGGAGGAAATTGCTAAGCCACACCCTCTCGAACTGTATACGTGAGTAAGTCCTTCCCCTCTTAAGTTTCTGCCTTTAAATATTGTATTGCAGTCACGAGAAAAGTAACTAACACAGTTGTCTCATGAGAGCCTTGGGGAAGGGTAGACCTTCTCTCTCTGTCATTCACCATGGAAGACTGGGTGGTGGGGAGGCAGCTGTACAGGAGTGGGGCCATTAAAGGAAGTTACTTTCCCACCCAAAACAGAGTTCTAATGCATTTTCTTCTTAATCAAATGTGTTTTATGGTATCATATTCCCATTATTTTTAGGCTTATTTTAACTCTTTTTTGTATATGTTTAAGATAAACATAATATTTTGAGATACACCTCTACAGCGAGATAATTACAACATCTAAATAAATTATCTATCATCTCATTAATTACTGTACGCATGTAATAAAAGAAACCACAATATCTCTTTGTGAATTTCCAGTACTTGATACAACGTTGTGTTATTCATTGGAACTCTAGATTTATTTCTCCTACATATCTGAAAGTGTGTGACCATTTGTTCCACCTCACCCTAACTTCTGAAAGCCACATTTTCCACTGTTTCTATATATTTACACCTTTTCTGGCAGAAGGTTGTTGTGATTTTTAGATTAGAAAGAAACTTGTATCTGAAATCATAAGTCTTTATGGGCTATAGGTTTATAATTTATTAAATGTTTCAGGGCAGATTATAGCAGCTTTTCAAGTTTCCTTTTTTCCTGGAATGGAGATATTTGGAGAATGTCAGTTCATGCTTTCACTCAGGCATGGTACCTTATCCCCTTGTCTCCATGTTTCCATAAACACCCCTCCCCAGCCCTGAATGCTGCAGTTCTTCCTGTTCTGGATCTCAACCAATGTAACAGCCCTTGACTCCCACTTTCTAACTGTCCCCTTTCTGGCCATCCTTCAATAGAGCCTCAGGATTGAGACATTCTCTTGCTCAAATCTTTTGAACTTAAATATGTGCAGGTATTTACAGGGTTTTTTTAAGACAACATACTGATGTGTCCATGAATTACAATGAAGCAAAGGTAAGTATTTTTTATTAAAAATCAAGAATGGGTTTCAAATTACTTGAAGATACAAATTCATTTTCCAAAAACAGTAAATTATAAAGACTTTAGAAATGGTCTGTTTGCCGAAAGTTACACCTTCAAATGTTTGAGAAATTAACTTCTGTAAATTTACAATCAGTTTTCCAAATCTAATCAACAGCATTTTATAGCAACTTTGACAATAATGATAGCAGAAATAAAAAGAAGAACAGAAAGACTCTCAGAAAAGAGGAAGTGGATCAGAGAGGTTTTGAGGAAATGGTTTGGAGCGTGAATGTAATCAAAGCACTCCACACGCATTTATGGAATGTGACAGTGAAGTCCATTATTTTTGCACAATTATATATATCACATGATGTCTCCTTTTAGGGCTATTTTAACAGATACATGTAAGTAATTAATTTAGCAAATATATTCATTCAAACAACTTATTGAGCACCTAATACATTACAGACTCCTCAGTGTGTTGACTGACTCACCTAAACCATCTTCTTCACTTTTCAACACCAAGTGTTGCCTTATACTCAATCTTTATCCATCGTGTCTGTTTCCCCAAGATCAGGGCCCAGGCTTAACGTACTAAACTTGTTTTGTCTTACTATTTTAATATTCTTTATTCATATTATTGGCTATGTCACATAGAAAGTGAGAAAAACATGATGAATGATTTGTTTGATGGCTTCTAGATACTAAGCACCTACAAGGAAAGATTGTTTCAACCAAAACAACAACCAAACAGTCTATAATCCTTACTTGCAGAGAACTTAAATCAAATTCTATGGAATAAATAAAAAACAGTTCACATCAGGAGTCCTAAAGCATAAGTGTTAGAGTACCCATCCAGAGCTTGGTCATCATAACAGCATTTCTACACATGAAATGTAAATTTAGGACAAATTAGTACTTGGTCATAAACCAAGCACTAATAAACCTTGGAAATATTTACGGCTCCAGTCCTTGCTGTGTCCAAATCGAGCTTTTAGGAGAATCCTGAAAATTAGAAATATTTTCACAAATATGCTTTATGTGTTTTGTGGGAGGCGTTATAGTTGTGAGTATGGAAAACATGCTAGTTTATTTGTAAGAAACCACCACAAGAATTTATTAGAGTCAGGGTTAAGCTGTGGTTTGTATTCAGCAGTCTCAGCTGTATTTTAAATGCATTAATTGTAGATGACAATAAAGCTGGAGGTGTTTGAAAATGAACTTAATTCTGACTTCCATTGATTCAATTAAAATATCTGTGAATGTTGCTTATTTTTCTTTCAATAGACCAAAATGCAACTTTGCTCCTCAATACAAAGATAGAGTTATGAGTTTATAAAACAAGATTTTCATTTTTATACACAGGAATACTCTTAAAATGATATTTTGTGGTTCAGCAAATACAGGAATCAGCCAGAAACATATTCAGTTATGCAAGGCCCTGAGTTTGATTCCCAGCACCAAAAAAAAAAAAAAAAAAAAAAAAATTGCCATTTTTGGCATAACTACAGAAATTTAAAACACATAGAGAAAGATGCAGAAAAAAAGAACTATATTTAAGACTATATCATACCAAAGAAGGTTTGAAGTAGGTAAGAGGAAAATGTATTTGAAGTATTTGAGCTTCAGCATATTTGCAAAAAGTCAGAGAGGAAATCCCCAGCAGACAACCCAACTTCTAAGAAGCGCTTGATTTTGAGAGTCAGTCCTCCGAAGATCACATGGTCCTGAAGACCACATGGAGTCTGGTTCAAGAAATGGTCTCTCCAGTCAGTACTTTATTAAAGTCATGCCTCAGCCCAGCAAAGACACGGGGATTCATGGAAAGCTGTTCCAATAAAACTTGGTAAATCTCTGGGGGAGAGAGACTGGTGCGGCCATTCATTCCAGAGAAGCTAGTACAAATGGGAAGCAAAGAATCTTCCCCTTTTATCACAGACTTCAGGGAGTGAGCTGGGGGTTCTCAGAGTTTTCGGTTGCAACGAGGAAAAGAGGAGGAGGAGGAGGACGATGGGGAGGAGGAGGAGGAGGAGGAGGAGGAGGAGGAGGAGGAGGAGAAAGGAGGATGATGGGGAGGAGGAGACAAAGCAGCCTTCAGTTGCTGGGGGTACAGGGGATACATCCTGCCCAGCCTAGGACAGTAACAGCAATGGAGACTAGTCCTAGAAAAAACCTGGAAAAGTAAGAATGATGCCCACTGGCATATGAATTTGACTAGGAAGAAACTATACTTCATTTCAGTTAGCGTATCTCTCACTAGTATGAATTTTCATATGATGTGTGAACATACTAGTCATGTGGTTCTTGAAACTTGCCTGTCTGTGTCTCATGTTGTAATGGCATCCCTTTCATGCAAAATGAAACCTTTGTAATAGAAAGATACTAATTGTATTCATCAACAGTTGGTGGTTTGTGTTTTTAACTTTATTTGTGATGTTTTCACTTAAATTTATCCATGCAGATTTTCAAAGTCATGCTCTATTAGAGGGCAAGTTGGAAAAAGAGAGAAACCAAGAGAAGTTAGGAAAGAAGAGGAAGGGGAGGGGGAAGGGAGGAGGAGGAAGAAAACAGTTCTTTTTCAAATTACACATGAGTATATTTTTGTTTTAAGTCTCTTTACTACACCCAAGATCAGTGAGATATTCACATTTAAATTTTAAACTTACCTCTGTAAGACACACAGATAAAATTTTATGATTTAGTAGTTACCTAATTTTTGCATTTGTAACCAGATTATTGCAATTACTTGGCTCATCTATTACTTCTTCATTGATTTGAAATCCCATCTTCATCATACTGACCTTACACTTATCTACTATATTTTCCTTTTATTAAAAATAATTTTTTCATTCAATAATCTGATTACAGTTTCCCTTCCCCTTCTCCTTCCAGTTCCTCTCCATCTCCCACATCATCTGTATCCATACTCTTTTTGTCTCTACATTAGAAAACAAACAGGAACCTAAGAAACAGTAATAAAATTAAAAAGATAAAATAAAAACAAAGAAATCAGAATAGGACAAAACAACCAAACAACAACGACAAAAAGATCCAAAGAAAAAGCTCTGAAAACGTATAGAGACACACAGACACACACACTTGCACACACTGGAATCCCATAAAAACCCAAAACGGGAAGTCATAGTATATATCCAAATGATCTGTATAATTTAAGGGGCGAAAATGTCCTGACTAAGCATTACAAGACAAAGAATCCCCAAAACACCATTGAGTTCATTGTCTGTTGGCCATCTACTGCTAGACATGGAGCCTACCCATAAGAACAGTTTGTTTCCCCAGTGAGAGTCTCTTGGAAAAAAATACTTTTTCATTTACGAGTGGCTCTCATTTGGAGATAGCTTCTGGGTATCTCCAAATGTATAGGTCTATACACCCATCCACTTATTTAGACATTTACCTATCTAATGTCTTCATGATTCCAAAGAGCTAAAAGTTCTATACTGTTTAATATAATTTATTGCTGTGGGATGTCTTTCTGTATGCTGTGAATATGTGTGGCTCCCATTGGATAATAAATAAAGCTGCATTGGCCTATGTCAGGGCAAGATGGAGCCAGTTGGGAAAATCCAAAAGAGATAATGGGAGAAGGGCAGGGTCAAGAAGACACCAGCCACCTCCGAAGGAGCAATAAGATGCCAGCAGACTGGTAATGCCATGGCCACATGGCAACATATAGATTATAGGAATGGATTAAATCAAGTTAAAAGAGCTAGCTAATATAAGCTGACCCATAGGCCATACAGTTTGTAAGTAATATAAGCTTTTGTGTGCTTACTTGGGAACAAATGGCTGTGACCAGCCCTCAAAATATCATGCCTCTTCTTGCATTTTGTTTTCCAGATGAGCCCTAAAATTTGTGGTCAGTTTTTCAAAGGAAGAAACTGAAAACTGGCTAGAATGTCATTAAATGTTCACATTATTATGAGATAGAAGTAACAGACAGCTCTCCAACGTGGAAAGTTCTCAACCTAAAGGCATCTTTCTGTTTATTGTTCCTTAATTTTTTGTTCTGTTAAGCTTATCCTTTTGTTTTCACTACTTTCTGTGTGTTTTGTTGTTTATTACAAATTATTGAATGTTTTGTATCTTGAAAGGGGAATCTATTACATACGCTAAGTGATTTTTTTCTGTCCTAAATACACTTTTTCTTAATATAAATTCTTTTTTAATATTTATTTATGCTTTGAAAATTTTATATATGAATACAGTGTACCTTGATCATATGTACCCCTCACTCCTCCTCTCTAAGTGCCCCAGGACTCTCCATTTCATCACATGATTTCCTGTCCTTCTGTTATTTAACATGAGTTCTTAAAGAATATCTCATTATATACAGTCTCCACTCCAAATGACTTAGACATTTAGATAACTAAAAAAAACTGACAGACTTTAGTATCAAAAATAAGCTGCATCTTGTCTCAACTGTCTCCATATATAAATATGGACACAGTGAATGTCCTCTGAATTTTAGCATGTTTATCTGCAAAAAGGAATTAGCTTTTCTTTGGTCCTGGTCAGGGTGAGGCAAGAGAAAGATAAGCATAGAGCTTAAACGTAGCAGGCAGTAAGAAGTGAAGAAAAAATAATAGTTTATTTTTTTTCCTCTTCTCATTTAGTGTAGAGGAATGATTTAGAAATTTTATTGAATAGATTAAACAACCCAGGAAATAGAAACACATATGTAGTCATAAGATGTAGTCGTGGACGTCACTGGCTAATTGCCCCAACATCCACTGAGTAGACACCGCTGGGCCCTGAGGATGTGAAGGTGGTTATATCTGCCTGTTGAAATATGCAGTGTTCCCGGGGACATCTTGTGCAATCTGCTGTCTGACCATTGAAAACAATGGTTTCCTCTTCTGGGTCTTCAGATCATGTACCTGATCGCCCCTTTCTTCATCCTTCTCTCGCGTTCTCTTTCCCTGTCCTTACCAGTTTAGTCAACGGTTCTTCCCGTGAGTAGACCGAAGTCAACTATTAGATCTTCTCACTTTTATTTCTGAAGTCACTGTTCAAATTCTTCTTTCACTTCATGTTGGTGCCTCAGGAGCTGACCTAGGATAAATGGAAGCTCTTGGCTGCCAACTGTGCTGTCAGCTGTGTGGAGGGGTCAAAGGTGCTTGGCTAAGCTCATGAATTCTGAAGGTCTGCCAGCAGGGAAGGCATTCGCCTTAGAGGGAAATGATGCCCTGTGCATACCTCACCCCACAGAGTGCTGAATGCGCCAGATTCAGGCACTACCCAATATGGAGAAAAGAGGCGAAAGGAAAACGTTTCCAGACTCCTCCCTGCAAATCCATGACACCACCTGCAGATCCACAGCTCCTTGCTATCCTCAGGCATTAACAGGAGGGAAGGAGGATGTGACTTTCTCTTTCCTCTGAGCACTGAGACTGGCATGACAGCTGATTCCCATGAGTAAAGGGCATAGTCCAGCCCCTCAAAGACACGCTAGTTTATCTTCTGCGCTGGATGATTTTAGTAAACCATGTTTGTCTTCAATACATTGATCTGAATTGTCTTGGTGGTGAATTAAAAATGAAAGGTTGTTCTTGCATTTTCCAGGTTTACTCGTAACCAAACAGGAACTTAAATTTCCAACTGAAAGTATGAAAAAGGCAAAAATAGTAACATCTGGGGAAGGGGAAGATATCTACTGACAAAAATTGTTTGACAAATGAAGCCAAACATGAATTGAGCCTTGCGGGGACCATTGTCATGTCAATGTGAAAGTAGAAATAGCCTTGGAAGAATGTTCTCTTTCCCTTGCAAGATGCACCGCCTGTCCCACTTAGTGACACACAGCGGAGTTCAGTGACTATAAATGTTACTGATGACTCTTGCCCCCAGTTTAACCCAGGTTTTTTTTTTTTCTAAATGCTTATGTAGCATGCAAATTATCTGCTGAAGTGTGGCCAGAGGTGCCAAGTGAACAGCTCTGGAGACGTCAGAGAGTATGAAGTTTGGAAATGAAACAGCAGACTTTAAATAGCCCAAGTGCGTGCATTGTGAGATGACTTCAGTGGCCCCATCGTTACTGGCAGGCTGTGCTGGCAGAACCCTGTAAAGGGCTTAATCCAAAAGCAAATACCTTGTTATTCAAGTACTATTAGTATAATTACTAGACTGCAGATTAAGATTTGATTCCTTTTGTTACTTTTCTGTCTTCTCTTCCTCTAGAAAATAGTGCTATATATGTGTGAATAAATACTAAAACATATATATAATTTCAATCAGTTTTGATCATTGTAGTTATTAATTTGCATTAATTTTGCCAAAATGAAAGAACTTCCAATGGGAAAAAGACATAATTAAATGTTTTAGGTGTTTTAAAGTCTGAAGATATTGTTCAGTAATTTTAATAATATGTTTGCTAATAAAATTCTTGAGACTTTAGGAAAATTAAGATCCATTTCTATGGGAAAAAATGCAAGAAGCGACAGAAAGGACTTAGTGTTTATTAGCTTCCTAATACGTGTCACGCATCATGCTGAGTGCTTTACATATGCTTCTGCATTTACTGTTTTTAACAGCTGATGAAATATGCATTATTGTTTCCAATCTACAGAACAGAAAACTGGAAACTCACAAAGATTTCAGACAACCTTTAAGCTTGGACAGAAATTGTCTTTCAGTAGTAGACCTGAATTAAAATCCAGATCTCCTGAATTAAAAAATCCAAGTCTGCAGACTCCAAAGCTCTTTTTCTTTTCATTTCATTCTCCTTTTTTTTTCTTTTTCACAAGATCTCCCATTCACAAAAAGTATAATAATTGTGATTGATAATGTTGGTACCAGTTTCTAACAACGATTTGGGAAATAACAGTATTTGCATTTTATTTCCAAATGATCCGATGAGAAATTGTTGTTATTGATGCTGTTACTAATGTAGTGTATAACTGACTTTACTGCTTCTAACAAATTAAATCATTTTTCTGCATTCATTCTTTCTACATGTAAGCAGAAATCGTAACTTGTTATACCAGCTTTCTTGAGGTATATTTGACAAATAAAAACTGAATCTATTTAAGAAGTAAAATATGCTGGTTTGCTACACATATGCATTGTGAAATGATTGCCACCATCCAGCTAATGAATACATCCAACACCACATGTGGTCATAGTTTTATAGGAAAAATAAGAGAAATTCCCTTTACAAACTTGAGCATGGCAGTGTGATTAGCTGAAGTCTCTCTGCTGCACAGGAGATCTCCACAGATTTTTCATCCTGAATAAACGAAATTCTGGACTTTTTGATCAACTTCTCTCGGTTCCCCAATCCATCCTCCATCCATTCAACTCTCTGTTCTTCAGAACTCCACATTTTTAGATGCCCCATATACATAAGAAAAATCATGGGTCATTGGTCTTTCTGTGTTGCCCTATTGTCCTCTATGTTCATCTATTTGTTAAGAATAAAAGTATTTCCTTTCTTTTGGTGGTCAGGAGTAGACTGAATGACATTTTATTATATACATATGGGTATGCATATGCATCTACCAGAATTCTAAATTTATCCATCATTCTTTCCTTGATGAAAGAAAACAACAAAGTTTTTTTTTTTCTGTTTCTTAACCTAATTATTAATCTCTTGTTTAACATTCTGTGATGTTAAATACATTTCTGGCCCCAGGTTATGTTCATATCATAAAATGAGTTCTGGTTGTGAAACTCAATGTTAGAATTTATGTTTAATATATGTAAGGTCCTGGATTTGATGAAGAGAAAATAAACAAATAAGTAAGGTGTTATCTAGAGAAATTCTTTGTTTGTTTTTGTTTTTTCAAGACAGAGTTTTTCTGGCTGTAGCTGGCTGTCCTGGAACTCACTCTGTAGACCAGGCTGACCTTGAACTCAGAGATCTACCTGCCTCTGCCTCCTTAGTGCTGAGATTAAAGGCATGTGCCACCACCACCCAGCTTGAGAAACTTTTTAAAAGGTTATTTAAAGTCATAATAAGACTTTTTAATTAAAAAAGAACTTGACTGTGTATAAGTGGCAGAATAAACCTGGGGTTGGTGGGATCATGTGTCCACACATAGCTCCTGTGTCCACTAGTGGAGGTGGAGTGGATGCTTTTAAGTAGAAATTCTCTCGGGCTAGCCAAACATGCCTGCTTGAGAAGCCACAGTCTTCAAGAGTGTGGCCCCTTGAAGAACGTAAGCCCATGGGAAAACAGCATGGATAATGATGCCATCTTGCCTTTGCCAGATTCCAAGTTGAGAGCCAATGTTTATTTTTTTTTTCTTCTGTCATGGCAATGTCCCTGGAGTAGCAGTGGAGAAAGTTTCACAAGCTTGATCTTGCTTACTTTTATTCTCCAGAGTGATTGCCACTGAAGCAGACTCTTCAGTAGAGCCACAGCCCCAGACACACTAGACTGCTGACTGCTTGAAATGTGGCTAAGTGTGACTGTGGAGCCGAACCTTTTTATTTAATTTCAATTTAATTAATTCAAATGTTAAAATGGGAGTGATGTAACACAACCATGTTGTTTTTACATGCAGCATGATTCCTCTAACTGTGTATCCTATATAAATACTTCCGTTAGATTTTATTTTTTTATTTTGGCTATGAGAACAATTTCAATTGTATACAGTATATGACCTACAGTGTACTTCTGTTGGACCATATTATGAGAAAATAGAGCAAAGAGTCTGGAATCAGCCCACATGGAATTGAAAACCCTACCTTCTGCCTCTTTGACCACGGGAAACCTACTTGGCTTCTGTAAACCTCAACAGCTTCAGTAAATGGGTAAGATGACCTCAGTACCTACCTCATAGCACTAGCAAGATTAAATCCATTCCTAATTATCAAGTGCTCAAATACTGCCTGATATGAAGTAGCATTCTACATGTGTTTGTAAATTAAGAACAGGATACATTACTCCTCTCTAAATGAGGAGTAATCATAATTTTGCTAATGAATATTCAATAATAAATGATTTGCTTCAGTAAATCAAGGTTATATACCAAGTATGGATAACAGATGGAGAACTGGAACAGCTGGACATTTAGATGATTCTTTACCTCAAAACAGATACTTATAATATTAATTAATCAAAGCATGAGTCTTTTTAAAGGCTTAGTACCACCTTGACATATCCTTTTCACAAAGGCAAGTACAGAACCCAAGACACGATTCTTGTTTCATGGTGTGCTCCATTCTCCTCTAGGACTGCTGGAATTATCTGAGCACTGAAGAGTCTCCTTCAGTGGTAGGAGCTGTGCATGACAGCCAGCCAACACCTTCAGTGGATCTAAATGTTGGCATATGCCTAGTGTACTGTTATAAGCAGTATCTCATTTAGGCACATACACTAGCTGAACAGTAGTCACTTGGGTGAAATTGTGATCCTCCAATATATTTATTAAAATATACAGGATATTAAAGCTTTAGCCAAGAAATAGTACTTTAAGAAAAGACTCTTTAAATATTTCTGTATATAAAAGACAAACAAATCTCATCTATGAGACCATATACAATCAGCTGGCATTGTGGCTTGGTGGTAGGGTCTTCCCTAGCATTCATGAAACCCTGAGTTCAACACCTAGCATTGAAAAGAACATGAGCACATATGCCTTGAACAAACTTCAATCTTTTCTTTCAAGTGAATGTAATTCTTCAGTTAAATTGAGTGCTGCTTTGTGGACCTGAGAAACAAGACCCTGTCTCTGAGGGTCCTTGACCTCAAAATAACTTACACCTTCTATTGAAAACAGAACTCAAAGCAAAAGTGAGTAATTTGTAGTTGACATTTCTGGTTTTTTGTTTTTTGTTTTTTTAATCAAACAAAAGCTCCATTTTGAATAATCTAACTGGATTCGTGCATTTGTATCCCTTTTTTGGAACAGGAATTCAAAACTATACTTTCTAACTTCAGACACTATTTAGTTATCTTTCTATTTTATATTGCTGTCTTTCAGTGTGACTGTAGGTAAGTGACTATTGTCAATACTCTCTCATGTCTGCCTGGAGTGTGAAAGCCTACACATAAACACACGTATATATTGCATGCCTGTGCACCCATGTGTACAGAGATACCTGGTTAGGTGAAAATACCCCTTAAGCAAGCTGTGGAGATGCAGAAGGAAATGTGTTGAGCAAAATTGAGACTCTATTGAGCTTGCCTTGCTCTTTTGAGAATGTAGTGCTAGCCTTGGCTCCCCCTCGTCTGTGAAACACATCTGTGATTTCTTTACTAACCATTTTCCAGTCTCTTTCATAAAATAACTGTTGTGTTCTGGTGTTTTTCATTTTGAATCCTCAGAGCATGTCTCCCAGCCCATCCACCATCACGTTGTTAAATCTAAAGTGGAAAGAGAGAGCAATCTCACCCCGGCCGCTCCAGTTGGCAGCAGAAAATGTGTTGTTTTCAATTACTGTGTATAAAACTCAGCCGTGGGGGACGGCAACTTTCTCAAGAAGATGTGCCCGGGGAAAGCACTGCTGTAAATTCAGATGGAAAAGGATAATCCAGGCTTAGCGTGAATCGGGGATTCTCAGATGTGACACTAGTGGAATCTGAAAGCATCAGTGCTGTCAACGTGGTCTGGTGGCGGGATGACCCTTGCAGGCGTGGGGTAGGTCCCTGTGTGGTGCTGTTTGACAAAAGAAGTTCATTTACCCACCCTTCTGCTCCAGGAGGATGCCTGCTCCTTACAGTAGTAAAAGTTAACACAATACAGAAGTCTTGCTAATATAAGGGATTTGCGATTAACACTCCACATCAATTCTGATTTTCCATATTTTTTTTAGTAGGACCAGGTTTGCTAATAAATTGCCAGCTGTTAAAGTCACTAAGCCTATTTTCATCACAACCACCACATAACAGGGCCCCTGCAAATACCCAAGGCCTGCTTTGCTTGCCCCATACACGTTTTATATTGTTTCGGATAAAACACACCCTCCCACCAGCACTTCTGGACCTTCACTGTTAATGACTCAAAATACAGTTATAACTTTTGGGTGGGAAGCTGGGAGATCTGCAGGCAACGTGACATCACAGCCAATCTTTCCCCTAAAGTAACTAGAGAGATGATTTCTAAAGAGTAAAATTATGAGACATCAGGAAAGCCCACCAATTTTTTCAAAAGGATTACTTATTGGCAGGGCAGCATGCACACACACTACACACACACACCACATACATACACATCACACATACATACACACCACACACATCACACACAGCACATACATACACACCACACACATCACACAAACACACATACACACACACATACACACACACACACACATTCTACACACATACCATACATACATACACCACACATACACCAAACGTACACACACTCATACCACACATACATACACCACACACCCACCAGGTTTTCAGTATACTGTTTCATCAGAAGTTAGATTAGGAGAGAAATAAGCAAGCGGTCGTTGATTAGAGCCAAATAAAAGATTGGAGGGAAAGACGGAGCTGTCTCTAACAACTGTGCATAAGGCTATCACAGTTCAGATGTGACGTTTGCATGTTGAACCCTGAATGACAATTTCCATCTTTCACAGAAATCAGGTTTTTCTCCTTTCCAGTCTTCAACAACCCCCCAACAGAAGGTAAGCCATCCATCGGAGCAAGGTTTGCATAACAATATTCTATAAAGATGGTGGAATATTGGGAGGGGATTCAGTCGAAATCTTGGGCTAACAGCTCAGACCTCACGGCAGTGAGCCTTGCCCCTGGGAACACTCCATTTCCACCACACCACAGTTGCTGCTGTAAGGCAGGTTTTTGACAAGCTGTGTTCCCGGTAAAATGTTATTGTTGGCAGAGGTGGTCATGGGGGACGGCTGTAGGAGGCTCCCCGTGAGTGGAGATGTGCATGTGACTGTAGCACCTGGGGGACAGTCAGGTACCTCTGACCCAGATTTGCTCTGTTTTCCAGCACCCTGTCCCTTTGTTCTGTAATGAGAGCCAAATGTTCCCTTTCTCTGGTCCCTGAGGCCCTGTAATGCGATGCCCCAGTGGGCCTCCAAAGGCCCAGAGCCTGGGCCTTGTTGCTACCACTGCCTTGAATTTAAAAGGGGCTTAAAAGCCTGCAGCAGCTCTCCCTGGTGAGTGGCCCTTTTCTGTGCTCCTTGAGAGGGAATCCATGTCCTCATGCCCTCCTGGGTTTTGCTTCATGGTAATCCAGAAGGGAGTTACAGGTTAGTTATGGACACCAACTTTCATCGGTTTGCTTTTATTGGCAGGAGAGTCACCATTGTTTGGTTGGTTGTTTTGGCTTTTTTTTCTTTCTGTTTTGTTTTGTGTTTAATAAAGAGCAATTTCTCTCTCATATACAGTTCAGTACATATTTCTGAAGTACACAGGACTCAGAGCAGGAAATGCCACTGCTGGACCTGAATCACGGAGGCCACTGTTCTAATCCATCTCTTTTTGGCGATTTTTCCCTGTTCTCAGGAAACACGTTAGTGAAGCCGCAGCAGCAAGTGTTGTGATCCAGGGTGCATCTGACAGTGTCGCTACACGGCCTAGTTTGCCTCCGAAAGCTCATCCTTGGCCTAAGCCTGTCTGACCAGAAGCCAGGCCCACACAGACAGACATCAATCAATCTGACTTTTGCTCCAAGGTTTAACAGAAATCTGGCCCCAAAGCACAGGGAGTCTCAGGACAGTCTAGAAACAAGTGCAGTGAGTCCTAGACACTCCATACAGACGACATGACATCTGTCCCGACTCCTAACACTGCCCCACCCAGAAAATCACCATTAGGCTGAAAAAAAAAATTAACTTGAAGTTTTCCAAAAAGACCTTTCCTTTTATCACTTTCAAGCAACACTACAGGAAATCTGATCTCCAGCTTGTCAACCCAGGCCCTGCTTTTCCACCACCTCTAGCTTCCATCTCTGTGGGTATATATAAAATTTAATATGATTATTGCACTGTCAGATTTTTGAAGGATTGTCTTTCTGCCAATACGGAGTTAGATCAGAGTAAAGCACGAGCGGGATTCTGGTGAAGAGGCAGAACCAAAACCAAGAGCTATTTCGGAGATTTATGACACGCCTACTTCTTCAAGCAGTAGACAGGCTAAGCACCTTGCATGCACTATCCAGTGTGTTCTACAGGACAAACTTACAGTAAAATTGCTATTGTTGCCCTACTTTGTAGATGGGGGGGGGGGAATGAAAATGGAAAAATGGAAACACAAAGCAATTTGTTTCACATTCACACACAGCTGAGCTGTGATTTCCACCAAAATCCGTTTAATTCAAGATTCCTAATTGGAATGATGACTAAATCCAGCATATTGGTCAGAAGCTGAAAGGCCTGGAGTCAGAGCGATGACTTTCTACTTAGCCTGGATGCTAACGACACTCCGCAACTATGCACGGTAAACCTACATGAGACGTTAGTGATCTGAACCAATTCCCCTAGTTTATAGATGAAGAAGAGGCTGGGGGATCAGAGATGATCCAAGGTCAGAGGTGATCTAATCTACACAACATCATACAGCGCCATATTGGCAGAGCTATCTGGAGGGCAGCTCCTGCAGGGCCGAGGCTGTGTTTCTACTCTGTCGACATTCTTGGCCAGCACTTTCGACCATCTGTATTTTCAGTACACAGCCTATTAATTTTAAAAGTTTAGGTTAAAAAGAACATTTTATCTCCAACCAGCCCTATAACACACAGAAACTTCTGTCCCTGCTGTCTCTAGGCAGGTACTACTACTACTACCACTATGTGTTGCCTTCCAGGGTGCTGTTGGGTACCAGCTATAGGGTCAGAAGGAGAATGTTAAAGTATAAAACATTGACTTTGCTAAGACAAATGAGCCAATTGGCTGGCTTGCTGAGAACATTTTGTTCATTATCTTAAGAGAGTTAGGTGAGACAGAGAAAACCTAAGAGTCTAATGTTCTGTCTTCCGATGTAAATTCAGGATGTGTTCCTTTTTAGATACATGGTGAGTATTCACTGTGCTTTTCAGACTCAGTGATGGGTAACTAGATTTTCTCTTCTTCTGAATTTCCTAAGGCATTGATACATGAACCAACCATTCCTTTCCCCTGGCTAAGCAAGCCAAATTTCTAATTTAAAAAGAAAAAGCCATGTTTCTCTGAATCTGTTTTGCAAACCTAATAGTTCACCTAGCCTGTGTTTGGGTACTGTGTTCAGGAAAAGTTGCTTTAGAGGCATCAGTGTATGTAACTCCCAAAGCATATCAGTCATTTAGATAAGCAAGCTGGCCAGTTGTCATGGTGAACTTGAATAAAATATGCTGGCAAGGTGGAGGCAGGAGGCTCATGAGTTTTAGGCCAGCCAGATAAAGACATTAAATATGAGAAAATATTCTTTGCTAAGTTTGCCTAGCTGGTGATAGCCTGTGTGGGTTGTCTCTGATCATCACAAAACTACTGGCCTTTCAACATAATGTGGGTCTTTTCTGTTTGCAGTGGTTCAAGTGTGAAATGCACAGTGCTGAGGAAGCTGTCACTCGGCCCTTCTTAGGGTCAAGACCCAGTCACTGTCTATGACTCCTCCCCTATCCCATACAATCTTCTGTAAACAAGCACCTTCCATGCACCCACCCACAGGGACTCTGGAATTAACCTCGCTTTCTGTGATAGTTAACCTTGGTTGCCAACTTGACAGGACCTACAATTGCAAAGGAGACAAACCCCTGGATACACCTGTGAGGAATCCTGTAGACTGGGTTAGTTGAGGTGGGAAGACCAACCCTAAGTGTGGGCAGCACCATCTCATGGGTTGAGAGTCCAGGAGTGTATGAAAAGAAGAAAGTATGCTGTCATAGTCCCTTTTCCTCTTGCTGTGATAAAGTACTCTGACAATACTTAAGGGGGAGAGGGTCTGCTTTAGCTCACGGTTCAAGATACTGTCCATCATGGCTGGGAATTCAAGTTAGCAGGAGCTTTGAAGCAGCTGGTCCCATTGTGTCTGAAGTCAAAAGAGAGCAAATGAATGGATGCTGATGTCCAGCTCCTTTTCTTCACTTAAACAATATGGGACCTGGCCAGGGAATGGTGCTACCCATAGTGGGTAAGTCTTCCCACTTCCCACCTACAATGAAGATAATCCCTGACAGGCATGCTCAGATGTAGCTGGAGTTTTCCTGCCTGGCCCACAGTCAGGGCAAATCTCTTTCACCTGCCAGTCCCACAGCCTCTCAGACCCAACCAAGTAAACACAGAGACTTATATTGGTTATAAACTGTATGGCCGTGGCAGGCTTCTTGCTAGCTGTCCTTACAGCTTAAATTAATCCATTTCTATAAATCTGTACCTTGCCACATGGCTCGTGGCTTACCGGCATCTTCACAAGCTGTTTCTCATCATGGCGGCTGGCAGTGTCTCTCTGACTCAGCCTTCCACTTCCCAGCTTTATTCTCCTCCTTGCCCCGCCTATACTTCCTGCCTAGCCAACGGCCAATCAGTGTTTTATTGATTAATCAGCAACACATTTGCCATACATCCCACAGCACTTCCCCCCTTTTTTTTTTTTTCAAAAAGGAAGGTTTTAACCTTAACAAAGTAAAATTACATATAATTTGGGAATTTGGGCGTAGCTTCTCTTACTACTTCCTGCTGGAGGGGGGCGCTGTATCTTATGGGGAAACAAAGAAAATTTTAGAATTATGGAATAGTCCATGAGGCTGTATCGTCTGAGCCAGTTGCCTTCAAACCATTCTGGACGTTGGATCATCTGGGCCATGGTGTCATCGGAGACCTTTCAGGGGGTCTTGGCTGGTCAAACCTGATGTATCTTAATCTTGAACAAATCCATAGCCTCTGGCTTTCTGTGGAAACAAAAGAGACTCTTTTCCAAAGCAACATATCCTTATATCCAAATTTTGAAGTCAAGGTACCTTTAAAATATACATTTTGGTTTAACTCAGCTTCCTTTACAATCAAATATCTCTCTGCAGTTAAGAATCCCAAAGACAACACAATCCAGATTCTCTGTGTGATATCCATCTTTACGTGGCTTATTTTTTATATTAATTTTACTGTCTCTTTAAAGACTTTATTTTTTAAAACTATGTATTTGTTTCTATAACTCTATATATCACCTTTTTTGTTTTTTTCAAGCCTACGTATCTTTTACACACATTGTAAACTATTACATCTGAATCTGTCTTATTGTGAATCTACTGCTTTAAACTGCAGCAGCTGTGACTGCTGGCTCCACCCACCTCAGCTTCCCAACATGGCTACGTTTACCACCAGCTCTGGGAGCTATCGTGGGTCTATGCTTTTATCCAAGCAGTGTGTAGTCCAGAAACCTTTTTTTTGTTTGTTTTGTTTTGTACCTGCAAAGGCTAAATCCACCATGCAGCTTAATGTGCCACTTGCAGAGGCCTCATTCCCGCCATACTGCAGGTCGAGCGCACACGCCAGGAACCCACCAGTAGCTCAAACCAGCAGGTGCCACTCATTTGAGAGAGACAATTAGGAACTGTTTTTAGCTCCGTTTTAGAATCTTTTTTCTCAGTTTTTAGGTGGAAACTCTTGCCCCACGTTGGGCGCCATTTGTAGCTGGAGTTTTCCTGCCTGACCCACAGTCAGGGCAAATCTCTTTCACCTGCCAGTCCCACAGCCTCTCAGACCCAACCAAGTAAACACAGAGACTTATATTGGTTATAAACTGTATGGCCGTGGCAGGCTTCTTGCTAGCTGTCCTTACAGCTTAAATTAATCCATTTCTATAAATCTGTACCTTGCCACATGGCTCGTGGCTTACCGGCATCTTCACAAGCTGTTTCTCATCATGGCGGCTGGCAGTGTCTCTCTGACTCAGCCTTCCACTTCCCAGCTTTATTCTCCTCCTTGCCCCGCCTATACTTCCTGCCTAGCCAACGGCCAATCAGTGTTTTATTGATTAATCAGCAACACATTTGCCATACATCCCACAGCACTTCCCCCCTTTTTTTTTTTTTCAAAAAGGAAGGTTTTAACCTTAACAAAGTAAAATTACATATAATTTGGGAATTTGGGCGTAGCTTCTCTTACTACTTCCTGCTGGAGGGGGGCGCTGTATCTTATGGGGAAACAAAGAAAATTTTAGAATTATGGAATAGTCCATGAGGCTGTATCGTCTGAGCCAGTTGCCTTCAAACCATTCTGGACGTTGGATCATCTGGGCCATGGTGTCATCGGAGACCTTTCAGGGGGTCTTGGCTGGTCAAACCTGATGTATCTTAATCTTGAACAAATCCATAGCCTCTGGCTTTCTGTGGAAACAAAAGAGACTCTTTTCCAAAGCAACATATCCTTATATCCAAATTTTGAAGTCAAGGTACCTTTAAAATATACATTTTGGTTTAACTCAGCTTCCTTTACAATCAAATATCTCTCTGCAGTTAAGAATCCCAAAGACAACACAATCCAGATTCTCTGTGTGATATCCATCTTTACGTGGCTTATTTTTTATATTAATTTTACTGTCTCTTTAAAGACTTTATTTTTTAAAACTATGTATTTGTTTCTATAACTCTATATATCACCTTTTTTGTTTTTTTCAAGCCTACGTATCTTTTACACACATTGTAAACTATTACATCTGAATCTGTCTTATTGTGAATCTACTGCTTTAAACTGCAGCAGCTGTGACTGCTGGCTCCACCCACCTCAGCTTCCCAACATGGCTACGTTTACCACCAGCTCTGGGAGCTATCGTGGGTCTATGCTTTTATCCAAGCAGTGTGTAGTCCAGAAACCTTTTTTTTGTTTGTTTTGTTTTGTACCTGCAAAGGCTAAATCCACCATGCAGCTTAATGTGCCACTTGCAGAGGCCTCATTCCCGCCATACTGCAGGTCGAGCGCACACGCCAGGAACCCACCAGTAGCTCAAACCAGCAGGTGCCACTCATTTGAGAGAGACAATTAGGAACTGTTTTTAGCTCCGTTTTAGAATCTTTTTTCTCAGTTTTTAGGTGGAAACTCTTGCCCCACGTTGGGCGCCATTTGTAGCTGGAGTTTTCCTGCCTGACCCACAGTCAGGGCAAATCTCTTTCACCTGCCAGTCCCACAGCCTCTCAGACCCAACCAAGTAAACACAGAGACTTATATTGGTTATAAACTGTATGGCCGTGGCAGGCTTCTTGCTAGCTGTCCTTACAGCTTAAATTAATCCATTTCTATAAATCTGTACCTTGCCACATGGCTCGTGGCTTACCGGCATCTTCACAAGCTGTTTCTCATCATGGCGGCTGGCAGTGTCTCTCTGACTCAGCCTTCCACTTCCCAGCTTTATTCTCCTCCTTGCCCCGCCTATACTTCCTGCCTAGCCAACGGCCAATCAGTGTTTTATTGATTAATCAGCAACACATTTGCCATACATCCCACAGCACTCAGAGGTCCATCTCCCGGGGGAATCCAGACGCTGTCCTGTCATGGTGACAACACCAACGATCACAGAGACACCAGCAATCCCTCTCTCTGACTGGGAGCACAATGTGACCAACTGCCTCATGCTCCTTCTGCGACAACTCCCCTGCCGTGATGGGCTACACTCTTAAATGGTATGCCCAAATAAACGTCTTCTTTCTGTAGGTGGCCATTGTCAGCTGTTTCGTCACGGTAATGAGGAAAATAATGAGGACACATTCCAAGCAGATTAAGCTTCTCAGCCCTTAAGTACTTTCCCGTCTTATTTTGGAAATTTCTCTCCACCAAACTTACGGCTGTTTTATAGAGAGAGACTCTGCTTTCCAGGCACTAGTATTTCTCAATTATCTTATTTCTCTTGGCTTTGGAGTCATTGGAGAACGATGTGATTATAAGTAGAAGAAATTTACAAAGCTCAAGAATAAAAAGACAACGGCCTTTGGGATGAAGGGGACACTTGGGTTTGTACCCTCAAGTGTATACAGTAAACATGCATCAGTCCTCTTCTATGACAGCGTGGTCTACAATACTGAGAACTCAAGAGAAAATTGCTGCAGAAAACTCATTTTAAATCAATGGAAGCAAGTGACATTCAAATGAAATGAAAGGAAGAATAATGTCCAGTGGGTCACAAGTGCCACCAGAGATTCTGCCTAATCATTGTTTACCTTCTTTCCAGGCTTGAGATGTTCATTTTCACCTGATTAACAGCAACAGTATTGGCTTTAATCTCAGATCCTTCTGGAAGTGCCATAGCACATGGAGAGAGGACAATTTCCTCAGAAGCTTAACATTGCTCCTGGTGCAGATTCCCTACCTTTCTTTGTTCACAGCAGAGGCTTTTTTTTGTTTTTTCAAACACACTAGAAAGCTAAGCTACTCAATGACAGAGGTCCAAATTGCCTTCTTCTCTTAAGAGATATCACTAGTGCTTTCCGGAAGGCATTGAAAGTGAGTGGAATTTTTTAATGAGTAAGTGTTCTTCTCTCAAATAGATTAATTAGACAAATGTACAAAATAAAGTTTCAAATCAATGGGAAAGTGAAAATAGCAAGACTTGGAAGCAAAGATTGAGAAAATTTTAAGTCATTCAAGTTGTGTGAGGATATTAGGGCAAGTGGGTACATGTAGACGGACACTAGAAATTAAGTACTGAAAAGTTCAACACCATTCTTCAGCTATGAAATACCATGTGGGATTTCTATGGAGTCTATAGGCGTTATTTTTGGAATATATCAAAACACACAAACACTAGACTATTAGGGATGATGCAGGCCAAGGGATTTATAGTTTTTGTTTGTTTTATCAGTTCAACGAAAGTGAAATGAGAAAGCAAAATGAGAGACCCTTTTTTCAAAGGTCTCTGTTTCTGTAAGAAATGCAAACCTTCCAATAAACAGTGGAGGAATTACAAAAGAAAGAGCTGTATAAAGCAATAACCAGAATAGTTCAAGCACGGTGGGGCACAGACAGGAAGTGGCTAACTGTGGAGTAGGCATTAACAGAAAGTGTCCCAGAGAAGGCAATATGGAGATTAATCTTTCAGATGAGGAAGAGAACTGACATATCAAAATGACAGCAAATGCATCACATGATATATTGGGAACTGTTCTCAGGAAGTTGTTTCAGACATAAAATTGGAAGGAGCCATTCCGTTCTATTGAATGAGTATTTGTCCACTGTTTATCTTTTCCCTTGGCACTATATTGAGGGGACAAAAATAAAGAACAAGACACTTCCTGTAATGATTCAAAATCATAACTAAGAAAATGAGAGTTCCACAAATAAAAATATGAGGGAAAAATATAAAATAGTAGAATCAAGTGTCAATGTTTGAGTTCAGACACTAAGTACTACAAGAGGTCAACCTCTCATATCATTTAGGGGATTTCAAGGCAAGGAGGGAAGGGTTTGTTTTTAAAAAGCATAATGAGTGGGAAACTATATAGCTCTTCTAACTAACATTTGTTCCCAGTAGTATATCTGAATCAATCAATGGAAATAAACTGCTTGATAGTTTAGAGAAAATCTGGCGATGAAGCAAACCTTACCCAGAGAGTGTCTGCCAGACAAAACTCAATGTTCTTTCTTTGAATGCCTAGTGGGATAGGCTGCAAAGATGCTGTTTTTTCCTAGGATCCAAATGGACTGAAAGAAAGATGTTTGAGGTCACATAGTCTGCTTCTTGTTCAACTTGCTGTATACTTGAGCAATTATTGAGTTGGAGCATTAGATATCAGATGTTAGTGAAGAGGAGGATTCCTCAAAACCACAACATGCAAGTATCTCACTGTTTCCCTGACCCTATGAATCTTGACAAGCCAGGACTTCAGCAGAGACAAGGGTCATCTGCAACCTACGGACCACCAGGAGGACAAGGAGAGCCATGGAGAGGATAATATCAGCACAGCCAACAAACAACTGCAGGAATGACCAAACGAACACCTACCTGTTGTTCTGTAAACATTAGAAACACCTTAATATACAGCGTAACCTCTTTTTAATGGACTGGCTCTAACAAATAAATGATTTTAATCTTCAACGGTGTTTGGACAAACCATTATTTTATACATAAAGTTTATCTGGCTTGTAAGTATGTTGAAACAGCTACATAACAGAAGGAGATGGGTGATAACATCAATAAAACCACAGCCGTTGGTAATATGTGGGTGCCGAGGCATTGCTTACTGTAATTAAATAGGGGTCTACATAAATATTTCTCCATCTCTTTGAAATAAAACCTAAGTAAGACCTGTGTGTAGGTTTTACCTCCAAGAATATCTGAACACTTAAGGCTAGTTCTTGTACTAAGAAGTCTCTCTATATATTTTCATCTTTTAATTCTGTTGCTCGCAACTTCAGATAGACTGTAACTCTCTGTCTCTGTCTCTCTGTCTCTGTCTCTGTCTCTCTGTCTCTGTCTCTCTCTCTGTCTCTCTCTCTGTCTCTCTCTCTCTATCTCTCTCTCTCTGTGTGTGTGTGTGTGTGTGTGTGTGTGTGTGTGTGTGTGTGTGTGTCCCTCAAGCTTGAGCTTGGATCTTTCTGTTCTTTAAAAGGGATGCCTTCCAAGAATAACTTGTTTTGTTTCCCGAGGGCTCCAACAACATCACTGTGCTTCACTCCTCATCCTGTCTATAAAAAGACCTTGTGGATACCTCCTTAAGGGCCAAATTACTCAATTCATAAAGTAAACCCCAACCTTCCCTCTGTGGCTCCCTTTGTATTGTGTCTACCCAAATGCTGTGACCCTCTACTCTCTTGCCCCTTCAACCTATAAATACTTTCTCTTGGGATTCAATCCAAGGTATAAATAACTGTTCAAGAGGATCATGGGATAGGTAACGACAATGTTTATATTCTCAAAGGCAGAAAAGTTTTGATTGCAAGGTAGACATATTGGTGATAAAATTTCTTTTTTTTTAATTAAGAAATATTTTATTCATTTTACATACCAATCACAGATTCCCCTCATCTCTCTTCCCTCCCCTCAAGCCTTCCCCTGCATCCTACCCCCCAACCCTCCTACAAGAAGGTAAGGCCTCCCATGGGGAGTCAGCAGAGCCTGGTACATCAGTAGAGGCAGATCCAAGCCTCTCCCCCTGCCTCAAGGCTGTGTAAGGGGTGATACAATTTCAATCATTAGCCAATATATGAGAAACAATTTGGGTAAACTGGAAAAGCTCTTTCTAATCATATCAAAAGATGTTACTCCACAACATAGTTATCTTTTTTCACCGAGAGTTACTGACCTTGCCTTCATTTCTGAAGATATGATTTTCCCACCACATGATAGAAGAAAAAAGAAGGGATGGAGGAAGAAAAGGAGGGAGGGAGAAAGGGAGGGGCAGAGGGAAGAAGAGATGGAAAGGAGGAAAGGAGGAAGGAAGGCAGGCAAAAGCAGAGAGAGGAAAGAAAATTAGTTTCTGGAACTTTCTATGATTTTATCCATCTGCCTTAATATAAATACTATGTATTCTTAACTTTCTATCTGACACAATTGTTAGACACTCATATAACATTATTCTTTGTTTCAAAATAGTCATCATACAAACATACACACACACACACACACACACACACACACACATTTTGTGTCTATTATTGTGTACTGACTGAGGATCCAGTCACCAGTCCTTTCTCTCACATGCTGGAATACACAAAACTCCTACTAACTCCATCCCTGCTGATATCCCTTGGGTACTTCCAATGCAGTTCGAAGTTTATGTGATAAGGGAAATCACGCTAACACATGCAGATCATGTGGGCCCTACAGACTTGAGCAGCCACGACCCTCAATCTTACCAGCCCACATCTACCTCAGAAGCATGGAAATTTGGACTCATATTCTTTTTCCTTCTTTTCAAATTGGCATTTACCAAAATAAAGGAGGAAAATAAAATGATACAAACCACTTTCCTAAACTATTGTTGGTCTGGCATACATTCCCAGTAATCTGCATGAAGATTCATTTTATGGCCTAATTATTATGATTATACCTTGAATTTTAATCTAGAGTCAATTTACAACATAAAAGACAATGAGTGGGAGAATGAACCTTCAGCCCTGGAGGTTTTCAGCATGTCCACTC
Organism: Peromyscus eremicus; assembly: GCF_949786415.1. Taxonomy (NCBI): domain Eukaryota; kingdom Metazoa; phylum Chordata; class Mammalia; order Rodentia; family Cricetidae; genus Peromyscus; species Peromyscus eremicus. Next base: position 33,129,840 of record NC_081424.1, on the reverse strand, counting down.
AAGGGACGGAACAACTGTGGAATGCCAGAATGGAAGTTCTCCCAGTGTCCGGCTCTCTCACATTTTGTGGTTTCAAGCAAGAACCCTAAAGTTATTTGGACATGGATTTTGTGGTTACTATATGATAAATGGGTTATTACACAGCAGTCTTTGAATGTCTAGGTCAGCTGTGGCGATCACTCAAAAGACACTTCTCTTTTGGCAGCACACACTTCCATTGAATATTTTCTGGCAGGTCCGGGTTAGGAATGACAGAGTAACCTCCATAAAAAGCAATGTTCTTGATAAATTTTGCATGTGCTGTTGATGAACAGAAGTTCTGGTAAGTAGAATGTATGAACTTCAGAGATCAAAGAGACTTTTTCTTCCTAAACTAAATTGGATTAAATTAAATATACAATAGCCACAGATATCTAGAGACACTTCAGGGGTTAGTTCACAGTATTGGTACCTAGTCTTCCTTCATTCCTTTTCCTTATTATGTACAAACAATATCCCTAAACATCACTTTTTTTCAATAAGATGATTTTATTTCTGAATTATTCAGTTGATTTTAGCAAAAACTCCCTAGACTGTTAATGTATACTCAACATGCTCCTACTGCCCTAGGATGATAAAGGATGCACAGATATGATAATTCCATAAAGTCCAATGAAGTCCTGTAAGGTCTTAGATCTCATCAGTGTTCAACTAGATTATTGTCTCCATTTTTAGGATGAACATATTCAAAGAGATGGTCAGCATGGAGCACACTTTTTCTTTTTATTAATTTGGACCTTTATCTTGGCTTCCTTGTGTTTTCCATAATAAAGATATTGATTACTATGACCCTGCTTCTCCACTATCTCATCAATAACGAAAGGTCCACTCATGAAGCGGCTACACTGCAAGGCGGTCCCCGCAACATGCCTTTTCACCTACTTCAAGAACTGACGCTAGTGGAATTCATTACGATGTACAGTGGTGTTCTGCCTGTTCTGTGCATGGAAAAATGGAGAGAAAAATTTATCTACGTCACCATTCGCTTTCATAGACTAAGAAAATTTCCTTGGGATTGAGGCAATGGCTCAGTCATTAAAGTGTTCACCACACAAGGGCCTGAGCTCGCTACTATCACCAATGTAAAAAGCCAGCAATGGTGGCATACAACACATCCCAATTCAGACTGACCACATGCCCTTATTGGGCAACACAACCTGAAGAATGCTGAACACATCAACTAAACAGGACTATGTCCATCTTCTGAGATGAAGAGTCAATTGATAATTAGAAATTTCATAATATCAAAATAAGTTTCAGATAGGAAAAGTTAAGTCAAATCTCACTTTGGAATTAATACATGAGACAATCTGACTTAAATCTTATACTGTACGATCTGAAAAAAAAAATCAATTAAAAATCACCAAGTAATAATTGTTCTATTTCTCTGTCATTTACTTTCTAGACCATTAATAATTAATCATAAAGGCATTTTCTTTTTGTTGTTGTCATTGTCATTTTTGTGACAGTATCTCACCATGTAACATGGACTAGCCTCCAACTCACACAATGCTCCTGCCTCAGCCTCCAAGGGACAAGACTACAAGCATGAGCCACGATGCTTAACCATAAAAGTGGTTTTTCAAGTGTAAATTTTATTTGTTATTGTACCATCCAATCATTGTCACCATCTAATTCTCTAGGTAAAACACAGTCACTTCCATTGATTCAAATGAATGTATCCATGAAGAAAACAAGGACATTTCAGCTCACATTCATTACAGTGGTATAGTCGAATGCTCAGCTGTAACACCAGCTCCTGGTACAGTTCGTTATAATGGTGTAGTCAAACGCTCAGCCATAGCACCAGTTCCTGGTACAGTTTGGAAGGAGCAGACACACAGTGAAATTAACCATAGACTTCTAAAGATCAAACCAACCAGATCTATAATCGTGTGCTCAAACATTCTCATTTTGAAAAAATGGTCTATGTGTTTCTGAAACAGCTAATTTGGCATTCACATAAATATGTCCTTGACTTCCCTTCTAACACAAACATGGACTCCTCAAAGACCACAATGGGCCAAGTTTATACTTAACTATAGTGGAAAGGCCTTTCAAAGTGATATTTTTCTATTATTGAACTTGTATTTTTGTTTGTTTAAAAACCTGTATATTTTTAAAAAAGCTATAAAATTGTTCCAAAGGCCAGTCTATAGAAGCTGTGTGGTATCCCTTTGTGTAAGCTGCTGATAAAGGCTTTGCTTGGGAAACAAAGTGTCTCACAAGACTGTGTTAACTTTCCCATCGTGGCATTCGGCATTCGGGTTTTAGGATATTATCTGACTGTGTGCGGCATGACTTTCCTAACAAATGCTAAGTAGTTGTTGACAGGGAGGCAGTGAGTGCTGAGGCACAGCTGTGGGAGAGCAAGGGCTGCTGCTGAGGGACTGGCCCTAGCTTGCCACACGCTATAGGACCCACACAGCGCAGAACTTCCAAGGTCTCAATTTTCTCATCTGTGAAAATTTGGAATCAAGGCAAACAGACCACAACATGTCTCCTATTTTGTGAATTACTAGTGAAAATATAGTGAAATTTTGAAAAATTAATCATGTGTTTAGATGACCAAGTTTTCACATTTTGGAGGAGCCTAGCCTTGTACAAGTAGCCCTTGCCAGGTTTTCACTGGGGATATCAATCAGCTATAGGTGTGCAAAGGCTCCCTTGTGTGGTTCTGGAATTGCCCTTAAGCTCCTGGTGAATTAAGTTTTGATCCTATCACCTTATCCAAGTCTGTTGCACACAGAGAAGAGGAAGAGCAGAGTTGGCTCTTTTGGTCAGATATGCCCACTCTGCCAGCTTACACAGGCATGGGAAAAGCCATGGTGCTGTTAGTGAAGGTGTATTTTACAGAAAAGAGTAAACACTTAGTACAAAAAAAGAACAAATACACCTTAACGTATGAACACAAAGTTGTGTCATTCTGCAAAGATCAACAACATGCTATTTTAAGCATTTTTTGAGGTTATAATGTAATTGCATAATTTTCCCTCTTCCCTTTCCTTCCTCTATGTATATAACAACAATTAATAGAAAAGGGACTATTTTTCTTTTTGATGGTGCTTATTTATATGCTAAAATGATAAAAGAGGCAAAGATTAAATTTAATACCTTTTTTTTTAGATGAGTCTTTCTGTAACAAAATTTAACTGCAATTAGTCAAATTCTGCTCCTAATATTTTAAAAGTAAATAGATATCTTCTACTAAAAAGGAAGCACAGAGAGACAGACAATCTAAACACACACACACACACACACACACACACACACACACACACACAAGTATCTTTAACTTCTTCGTAAAATTTTTGATTTGGGGCTGGAGACATGGCTCAATGGTTAAGAGCACTGGCTCCTCTTCTGGAAGACCAAGGTTTGATTCCCAGCACCCATATTGTGGTTCAAAACTGTCTGTAACTCCAGTTCCAGGGGATCTGATGTCCTTCTGGCTTTCTTGGGCATCAGGCAGGCACGTGGTACACAGATATACATGCAGACAAAACACTCATACACATAAAATAGAAAAAATTTTAAAGATTTTTATTTTGACTGCAGTTTCATAGCCAGAAAATTTCATGAAATAGGCCTGATGCATCACTTTAATTCAGAGATGGCTTACAATGGAGCCAAAGGGATGAATGGAAGCCCCTTGCTTCCCTTCCCTTGAAAGCCCTACTTTTAAAGGCCACATTTGTAAGAAAAGCTTATGAAAAAGTTAATCCCTTTGTTATTTATGAATATTCAAGCATTCATAAATATTTAAATGACACAGGGATCCATCAATTCTCCTTTCTTGTTTCTTCTCATTTGATAAATTCACATCATAACTAATTGTACAATATTGACACTGGTTCTAAAGGGAAAAGGTCAATTTGTATGTATCTTGGCATGCCTAGGTACATACCCATGCATTTAAACGTCTATCATTCATCAGTTTTTTAAAACATTTTAAAAGTTTTTAATTAAAAGTAATGTATTCTACTTGACAACAAAAACACTTTACAATATATGCCCCGTATTTTATGTACATTTATTATTCATATGTGTGTGTCTTTTTTAAACCAGTCTTCCCCCATTTTTATGAGAAAAAAATGTAATAGGAATATAATTTTAAACAGAATGAGCCATTGAGCAACCCAAAAATAATGAAAAGTCAAAATATGCACACTGTGCAAAAACACAGTCCTATAGATTTTGCCTTACATAAACTTCACCCCGCCTATGTGGGTTTTAACGTATTTCCATGACTTTAACTAGGAAAACAACGTAAAGCTCAGCCCATGGGAAACCCAAGCTTGATTAGTTTTCCCTTTTACTATAGCCTGCAGAGTGTAAAACACAGCACATCAGAATTGAATTTGTCATCTCCAGACCTCACAGGAATTTGAGGAACTAAATAGTTAGGAAGCCATCCTGGCCCTTTTCTTTGCTTTAATCAAAGTCGAAGTTTCAATTTAAACATTCAGGAAATCTCCCTTATTTAAAGCAATCAACTCATTGCTGACAGGGTCTGGCCTCACTGTGTTTAATTTTTTGGCATCAAGCAGAAGTTGATTGGTCACAGCCAGTGCCTGAGAGGTCGGTCCTCCTCTCCTCACAAAGAGAGAGATTCCAGATCTTTGCTGCCTTAAACACAAGCCTTAGAGGTGTATTCTCAGACCCGCAATACGTTGGCATATACTTTAGTGGGGGAAATGGATCTAATATTTAAAACCTAGATGAAATTCCAGGGTCCAATAAATATCCCAGCAGCAAATTGTCTAGCTGTGAAAAGATATTCTCAGACAAAAGTGGTCACATGTCTTTTATTCCTTCAAATATTTTTAGCTGTTTTGTCATACTCTTTGGACCACGTGGCCACACAATAATCTGCTCTTGATTTTCAAGATTTCAGTTTGCTATAGATCCCATAGAAAAAGATTTTAACAGGACGTTGATAGGATTTAGAAGGTTGCCACTAGAATCACCCAGAAAAAAACAAATGTATCATGGGGACAGATCATGGGACGGACAGGTAGATGTTGATGGACAGGTATAGGCTGAGTTGGAGACAGAGAGAGGCATTTCATTACTCTTGAGAAACTTGGAGGGGAAAAATAGCTAATAAATCAGCCAATTGTATTAAGGTTGAAATAAACGATTAACAACCTGAAAAATAAATCATGCAGTCAAGAATTTGGAATGGTTTCACCAGTTCTCAGGGCTTGTCTCCTTCTATTGAGTTCTAGAAGATGAAAACATTATGTCAGACTCTTCAGCTTGGCTTCCCCATGGAGATATAGCTAAAGCATTACTGAAAGTCTTCCACATGTAGAAACAATTCTGAGCCTTCTTAGCTCTCCATCATAATATTCTGATATTATGTCTTTCTTAATAAAAAAAAAAAAACAAGAGACAGGATGCATTCTGTAGTAAGTTCACTAGTTCTGAGATGATATAGGAGGCTCTGTACTAGAAACATTTCGGACATTTAAAAAGACAAATTTTGGAATAAAAATTAGACAGTGAAAATATTTCATCCTGTCAAGATGTTTTAGAATACTTGAGTTTTATGACGCCTCTAAAATTCAGCTCTAGATAGGATTCTACCAGCTCCCAGAATACTCCTTCAGGTTCTGTATTGATGTGAAGGCTTCTTTAATGAAACGCCATACTGAGAAGCTTAAACAATATTAGTCTATTTTATCACAGTTCTGTCTAGACATCCAAGATTGAAGTCTGGCAGAGTTGGCTTCTTGTGAAGGTTTCCTTCTTAGTTTGAAGGTCACCTCTGGTCACATGTTCACAGCCTTTTCATGCTGCTTATTTGTAGTGGAGGAAGAACTCTCCTTGTGTAACATTAATCTTTCCATCTCACGACTTCATTTAATCTTATCTACCTCTGTACAGACCTTACTTCCAAATCACTGGGGTTTAGGCTTCAGTATGGGAATAGAAGGGGCAGACATTTCAGTCCATAGTGGTCCATTAACAAAATCACAGGTAACTGTGCTATTTACATACGCCTTATAATTCTGTCTCACTATGAAGTCACACTATCACATTTATCTTCCGTCTTGGAAAGCCCATGTGTCTATCCTCAGAGAGAAACTCATTTCTTGAAAATTAACCCATACCTCTGTGTGCTTTGGTGCAGAAACTTGATATGTTTTCACTAAAATACTGTTTCATTGCTATCATTCAGTGGGGGAAGAAACCAATTTAGTTAGTAATTCTATTCATGTTCTAGGCAAAATCAAATGGTAGAAAGCAAATGTTGAGATATTCTAACCCTTAAAAGCAGATTACTTACAAAAACCTTCAACAATTGAACTGAATGAGCTCACAGTCTGTATAGAAATGCTTCTTCCCCACCCCCCCCAACAACAAATGAAACAGTACAGACATTGCTCACACAAAATATGAGGAAAGGTGTTGCTCATTTTTTTGATACAATCAAGTGTGTGTTATATTTTCATTTGTCTACTGTGGCATACCACAGCTCAAAACCCAAAGGCCAAGAAATCACTTAACTAAGACACATCCCATACATCACAAAAATGTGCCAGCTTTTCCTGAAAGATGATGTAATATTTAAAGCGAGTGTATTGTGTTACTTGGTTTTTCCATATTTTCCCCTTGTAATGGTCACCATTTGGATGTGATAAGTGAGGACAACTATTTGATATAGTGTATTTTATTTCCTCCTCATGCATCATTGGAGCCAGAGCTTCTCCTGAGTGTGGTCTAGGGACCTCTGGGGCTCTCTGACTAGTCTACAATGCTTCATAAGGAGGAAGAACTTGGCTAGGGATATTGAGCAGAGAGAGTGATGGCCACAGAAAGCCAGTGGAGTTGTAGTAATTCTTACTCACAAAAGGCATGGCAAAGAGCAGAAGCCTGACAAGCCAAAAATGTAGAGATTTATCACCCACTCTTCACAGATGGCAGGGAAACATGAGTTTCCTATAGTAAGCCATGGGATCACTTCCCTGTCCCATCCTTGAGTTTTCTCACTTCTGCAATCCACGGGGTCTCCACCTTTTTTCTCCAGCTGCTTGATTGTTTCTTATTACCAGCATCCCCAACCTCACTAAAACCTTGCTACTTAGTCCTCAAGGTCCTCCTAGCATCCTTCCATATTGTCACCAAGGACAAGATCTTTTCTCTTTCACCTTGTTTCCCAACACTGGCTGGGAAGGAAAATAGACAATGACAATAAAGCCACAGACAGTTGCAAATCGCTGAAGATTCTTGTGACTCTCTGAGATGCTAACTACCCTGCATCCTTGGCTTCTGCTTCTAGAACAGGACTCCCTCGCCTCCCCCTGTACCCCCTACCACAACTGCAGACTGCATCCTCTGAATTAGCAGAGGAAGGAGGGTTGGAACATTTCACTGGAGTTCCCATCCCAGAACGGGTATTTGCATTTCAATAGGTTGGTGATGGATGAAGCTGTATTAAATGGTCTGTGTCCCTCCCTAGGAAGTTCCTCACAAACATTTAATTCACACACTGTTTTATATTTTTTCATGGTGTTCTTTTTTTTTAAAAAAAAAATTCACATGAAGTAAAAATGATTCAAACATTGAAATGGACATTCTGAAAAGAGGACCCACTCTTCTTACCTCATCCACCCACTCTCCTTCCCTCAGTCTCTCCACTCCCTTTACCCCTCTCCCACAGTCTGCTTTACCTCCCTCCCCAACCGGCCACTGGAGAACATAATTCCTTGCTATATACAAGATAGTATATACATTACATAAATCTATAACGTAGAAGGGCTTCTCGATGCATACATATTCGTGTTTTTAAATAATGTATACATATTTGTGTTTTTATTTGGCATGAAAATGAAATATTAACACACAAGTTTAAAAAGTTTAAAAGGGAGACAAAGTGGCTCCATGGGTAAAAGGCACTTGCTGCACAAACCTGGTGAGATACGTTCAGTCCTTGGAGCTCACATAAATGTGGGAGGAGAGGACTGACTTCCAAAAGTGGTCCTCCAACCTTCAAATGCATGTCCTGGTGACTAATCCTATACACATATAAAGACACACTTATGCACACAACTATGCAATCATACGCACGCACACACCACGTACACGTACACACTAAATTTTTTTTAAAGAAAGTAAAAGTGATGTGGAAGTAATGGAGAACAAGAGTGGATAATGGGGGTGACTATGGTCGCAGTACATTGTATATATGTATGAAGATGTCATAATTAAACCTAAGTTTTTGCATAATTAACATATACTAATTTTAAAAAAGAAAAAGAGTACCTTTCTTATGGGTATAGCACACACACACCTTTTGTTTCTTAGTACTGAGTATTCTAAAAGTCTCGGTGTGATCTTAACGTTTAGTAACTTTAGAAGTATAAATGCTTACAAACATTCACAATTGTTTTTCAAAGTTTTAATCATTTTAAACTTTTATAGTTATTTAGTTTTTGTCATTTGGATAATACACTTTTAATTAATCATTGTTCAGTCAACATATGTGCTTTTTAATCTGAAGGACTTCAATGTGTGTGGTACTTTCTTTTTGTTAAACCAAGTAAATGTTAAAGATTGTTCCTTCTCAACGTGTTTAGCTCTCTTTATTTTCAGAAGTACATTGTCATCTGAGATATATAGATATATGTAAATATATATAAATAGAGAGAGACCATAAATAATTTTAACAGATTTCTTCTGGCATCCACTTATGTTGACCACAATAACTTTTTGAGGATTAGTCTATGAACATATTTCTGATGAGATGATAATTAGAAATGCTTTTAATTACAAGCAAACAAATGGTTGGTTGACAGTGGTTACCTTGTTTAAATGTGATTGCTGCGTTTGCTTTCCAATTCTTAGGTGATGTCATTCTCCATCTCCATTGGAGGCAGGATGTCAGCAGGGTTACCTGAAGTGTCATCTATGCTGGCTGCCTGTGTCAGCCACAGAAAATACATCTAGGTGTTTCCAAGTTCCTTTTTTTTTTTGAAAAACAAACAAACAAACAAACAAACAAACAAACTCCTATTCCTCACTAAATTCTGCATCTCCAGAATTCTTGACAGGTCTTCTCCCAATTCTATTCTCTGTCCTACCATGGAGTTCAGCACTTGATTGCTTCTCTAATTGTTACTGATTTTAGACTTTTCTCTCCTGTTAGCTTATAAAAAATATTAATGTGGGGGACTGTGGATCTCTTGCTTCTCAAAGCAACTAACAAAATCATTTTAATAAATAAGTTAGGTAAAGAAAACTATACAAAGCTACAGGAGGCTATTGAACTCTGAAAAAAAATTGAAAGACTAGCAATTGTCTCAGTCAGATGGCTAGGTCAGAATTTATTTTCCCTTATATTTTGACATGGAAAAGTTAAGTTCCATGTAATATATATGATCCCATTTCAATGAAAACAAAAATGTTAGGGGTGTTAGCCAGCCTTTTTTGATATTCATTTTGGCTCACACTTTTGTAGGTTTTAGAGCATGCTCATTGGGCTCCATCAGTTTAAGCCTGTGGTAACAGTACATCATGGAGGAAGCAGGTGGAAGAAGAGCTGAATTCATCTCAATATCAACAGAAATCAAAGAGAGAAGAGAAGTCATGGTCCCACTATCTCCTTAAAGGGCACACCCAAATGCCTCAGCTCCCTTCTCCTAGACCCATCTCGTCAAAGTTCCACTCTCTATGCAAGTAATCAAGACTTTAGCATCAAGGCCTTTGAGAGGCATTTGTGATGTGGGAAAGTGCATGATATGTCTTTTACTGCTGAGTAGGTGAGCTAAGGAAAGATGAGGGATAGAGGAAATAAAAGGAGGGACATCCTTCTACTTCATTACTTTGCTTGGTCATTCAAGCATAGAGTACCTTAGTAATTTTCTAATGAAATAAATTCAAAGAGAAAAGTCTCACTTTTAAAAATAAAGTGAATTCTTGTTATACTAAAATGTCAAACATCTAAATACCAAACTTCAAATGAATAATTCTTTATAAGGATAAGAAATAGGCAAGTCAAATTAGCCACCTGCATTTGTATTAGTTCTTTGGAAGTAACTCCCTTTACAAAAAAAAAAAAAGCACAGAATAAGTAAACTATGTCTAAAATATCAAGCACCAGCTTCCTGTACTCTCTAGTCTGTGTAATGACTCAAAACTTACATGGAACTATTGTTGACATTCGGTGCTAAGTCAAAGTCAGGGCATAAATGATAAAACACATTCAGCATCACTAGACTGATAGAATTACTGCAATAGGAACATGACCGTACCAACAGACATGCTAAGCATTAGGCCCTGCACTAACAGCCTAACAAAGTAAGAGTCTCTTCTTTTCTCTTGCTTCATTTATTAAATTTTGTGTATATACAGAAATAAGTACACTTGCTCCAGGTCTGTCTGGGTGTTCTCTGTTGTTCAAAGGGTCCTCAGTCTGTTGTAGTCACGTTACCGACCAAGAATGCACACTGCAATCAGGAATGACATTCTATTTCTTAGCCTCTTTGCCTTCTCTATTTTCTCCACCTGGGATCCTAAAGGACAGCAAAAAAGCCTCAGGTTAGGCAAATGTGAGAAACACTTGATGGGCACTGATAATTGCATGGGGCCATGAGGATAGACAAAAATATTGTCAAATATCTATTATATGCCAAATTATTTGTTGAGTACTGTTTACCGCTCTAGTTGGCAGCATTAACCAGGGAAAACGGGGCCTAAAAATAAGGTGGACTGAAGTCTGATACAATAGCCAACTTTATTCACAGCACTAGACAATTTATACTCTGAGGGTTAAGGAGCGTTGTCACCTGAGTAAAGTATGCAGTAGCAACAACAAGCCACACATGGCAAAAACATGTTTTTCCATAGCGGCATGTGAAAAACAGTGGCTGAAGCCCACTCATTCCTATCTGCCATACCTGGGAGGAGCGTGAAAACACAGTCCAAGAACAATTCCTTGTTTTTGAAGAAACTGAGGTCAAAAGTGAAAGGTTTACACAACAAGCCCCTCATGGTCAGGCGTGTTCGCATATGCCTGGCGGACACTTCCGCCTAGCCAGGTCCAGGTCAGGATAGCCATTTCCGGGTCAGGGCATCTCACGTGGCCAAGATCCGTGACGTTCCACTAGCCACGTAAGCGCGCAACGTGGCCATGTGATCTACGCGCTTGCGTGTAGTAGTGACACTGATCTGTCCACGCCCAGCCTTTAAAATCCGGCGCCATGTTCCCGGTTCCTTCTTCTTCTCCACGTGTTTCCCGCAGGCCTGTTCACTCTCTGTCCCTTTACCTTTAATAAAACTCTTGTTAGCGGATTCTGTCGTGTTTCGTGGCATTTCCTTGCAGGGTAAGAACACAACACAGCCGAAAAACTAACAAAAAAGACTCTTGTCTTGTTTACTTGGAGTCCTCACACAAGCACTCAGAATTCTTCTACTGTTGTGCCCATGTCGAGAATTCCCCAAGAGACCACCAAGGAGCCCGTTTCTGATGCAAGCACACAAGGTCTTTTTATTTTCATCTTCAAACTCGGACTGCCACCCAATGCGCCCATGCAGGGGTTGGAGAGAAATGCAGCAGTGGCTGCAGGCTCAGGGTAGGCAAGGTTTTTGTTTTGTTTTGTTTTTTTCTTTTTTTTTTTATTCATTTTACATACCAATCACAGATCCCCCTCTCCTCCCTCCTCCCGCTCCTCCTGCCTTCCCCATCCAGCCCACCCCTCAATCCTTCCTCCAACAAGGCAAGGTCTCCCCTGGGGAGTCCACAAAGCCTAGTACACTCAGTAGAGACAGGTCCAAGCCCCTCCCACTGCATCAACGCTGTGCAAAGTATCCCATCATAGGTAGTGGGCTCCAAAACCCCAGCTCATGTACTAGGGATGGATCTTGATCCTACTGCCAGGGGGCTCCTTAAGCAGATCAAGCTGCATAACTGTCTTGCTTATGCAGAGGGCCTATTCCAGTTTTTAAATAGAAAACCTCCAGCCAGAAATTACATGCCTTGGCATTTTGGGATTGGGTGAAGGGATACGGGACAGGGTGATTTTTTGAAACCATTGGTCTAGATTTTTGGTGCAAAATCACATTTGAAACAAATTGGCTGCTTCTAGGGTGTCTGTTTGAGTTTCATTGTCAAGGCACATTCCTAAGATTCTTCCTGGAACTGAGTACAGCCCCCTGGTCACCAGGTGGTCTAAGATGGTGGCCCTTCCCTGTGATGGAGACTATAAAGTCAAGTCTAAGCCTTCATATTGCCTTCACACTACATGGTTTCAATCTCGGACCGTGTTCCAACAGAGTACTTTATTTACATTAATGAATTTAATCTTCATAAAAATCTGTACTTATTAGAGCCACTACTAATACAGTAGACAAAAAATTAATAGTAATATATGGGACGAGAGCGATGGCTTAGCAGTTAAGAGCACTAGTTACTCTTCCAGAGGACCAGGATTCAATTTTCAATTCCCAGCACCGCCTGTTGTAATGCCTCACAACAATAACTCCAGATCAGTGAGTCTGACATTCTCTTCTGGCCTCCACAAGCACTGCACACACATGGTACATGGGCATACATGAAGGGGTAAATACCCATGCAAATAAAATAAGATTGTTTGGGGCACAAAGGTTCTTGCACCCACAGATTACTAGGGAAACCAAGAATGTTAATCACAAAAGGTGTGCCTCTTCAGTGGAGGAAATAAAATACTTGCATTCCATCCAGAAAACTGGGACTGGGTATTGTTAACTACCTGGTGATCTTTTGCTATCTGAAGAGGTAGACCTCACCCAAATCCCTAAAATGTCTTTCCCAGACTCTTCCTGCCTAGACTTTTGTCTTTAGCTCCCAGTTAAAAGAACCCAAGCTAAGAGAAGCCAAGATATTGGTGGCTGGGACAGTTAGTCACCCACATCTCAAAAAATGAAATTAAATCTCAGTTATATGCTATAAGTCTTTCTTCACTGAAGAATAATTCCAATGAATTAATAGCCAAAACATACAGCATGAAACTTTTATACTTTTTAAAGGCAAGAGGAGAGTATAATAAATCTAGAAGTATAGATTTTTTTTTTGCATAAGTAGGTTCAAAAATTTTAACTATAGCTGGGCAGTGATGGCACACACCTTTGATCCCAGCACTTGGGAGGCAGAGGCAAGTGGATCTCTGTTGAGTTCGAGGCCAGCCTGGTCTACAGAGCGAGTTCCAGCACAGGCTCCAAAGCTACACAGAGAAACCCTGTCTTGAAAAACCAAAAAATAAAAAATAAAATAAAATTAGCTATAAAATATTTGCATATTTGAGTACATTTAAATTATCTCCACTTGTCAAAGGTTGACCATACCATGAGCACAAATTCCTTCAAGTAAAATACACATGAGCAGTAAGTAGACTCTTATGTTATAGGGTCTTAGACAACTCAAGGCAGGATTTAAAAGATTAGAAATGGCATCTGAAATCATCCACTTACTGCACAAGGCTGGTCCTAGATCAAAGGTACCAGGCATTGATTGAATGGATGCCTGGAAAAGAGAAGGGTTGAAAGGAAAGTAGCATCCAAGCCACCATATGATCATTGACTTACCAAAGTCAGTCATATTTCATTTCTGCTCATTTAAACATCTTTAGTGATTTTATATTGTTCACTTAATAATTCCAGTATCACTAGTTGATCGAGGTTTTGCTATAATTCACTTGGAGTGGCTAGACTACAAGATGTGCTATTTTTATGTGGATTCTTAAGATTTCACTCAGGTGCTCATGAAGTCAGACAAACACTTTGCCAACTACGCTATCTCCCTGGAATCTTATGCTTGTTTATTTCAGAAGCAAAAAGGTATTACTGGCCTATGATATCTTTATCTTCTAGAAAGTTCTTAGGTTAGTCCTAGAGTTCTTGATTTGCCTCATCTTGCCCTTAGCCAAAGACACAGCTTCTCAGTTTTAGCATAAGCACAGGCACTTCTCTTTTAAAAAGCCAATTTCGAGATTGTTTATAGTTCCATTTTCAGCACATATTTTTGTGGTTTTGATTTGGAGTACAAGTTTCTTGGGAGTTTTCTTTAATTCCTGAGAGCCCAGGAATCTGATAAAAGAGCTCCATGAAAAAAAAAAAAAAAAAAAAAAAAAAAAAAAAAAAAAAAGCTCCATGCAGATGCTTTCTTTTTCTAGGAGGCTGTTTCAGGGTTTCTGGTCTGCCATGCTGACAAGCCAAAGCCCTGGGTACATCGGTCTGGAAGAGCCTGGGCAGGCTGTGGTTGCTCCCTTCCAACTGGATCAGGACTGTTTCCCTAGTGTAAAGCATGCCAACAACCAGACACTGCCTCTTCCCGCCACTTCAGCCATTTCCGTCTCTTCAGTGTAGAGTTCTTCAGGAATCTTAGAAGGTTCTCAGAGAAAAAAATACAAAAGATCACTTCCTGGGCAGTTCTCTCTCCCTACAACTCCAGGTCTTTCTCCTTAGTTTTCATTCTAAAGGCTGAAAGCAGATGAGCCTGGCCTGCATAATTTGCACCTTAATGTAGTTAAATTGCATCACTAGATAAGCTCAAGGAGCAGGGATAAAGATGCTAAGCAGTAGAACTACTGGTTGGCAAATTCTAAAGCAGTTCATCATCCTGTTCTCATTTTGCAATTCTGGCCCGGAGCCAGATAGAGAAATGGAAGGAATTGCTATTAGATATGAGCATGTCTTCCTTTATTAGCTGACTCCACTGGGCTACCATGGCTTTCCTGCTTTGCTCTCACTCTGGAATATAAAACACCCTCTCCGACTCTTTCTCTTACATCTTGCAACCCACAGCCTTCAAAGTCTTAGGGTTTGTGCTAAGAAAACACAAGCCACTCTGGTGCCTTTCCTGTTACCCTTCACATGTAAACTCAATTGTGCGTTTCAAATTCTGGCTCCCTTTAGCACCATAAAGGCACTTTAACTAAGATCCAGCATTTTCCTTCTCTCCATTGCCAATTTTAAAAAAAATAATAATATTTTCTAAGCTTTAGGTAGCAGTGACTTCTTTTGTAGCGTTTAACTCTTTCCTTAGAGGCTTTAATTAAAGAAAAGAAAAGTGACCCATTATGGCCAGAGTGAGGCAGGAGAACAAGTCAGGTCAAAGGCCTAGTACAAAGCCTTACACCATTAGCATATAAAAACAACAACAACAGAAAATTGGCAAAAAGAAGTCTGGATTACTCTCCAGGCCAGCCAAAACCAGCTGGTCCCACTGGAGCAGACTTAAAGTCACTCTGGATTGTCTGAGAGAAACCCACGGTTCATTAAAATAATAAAATATATGCTTCTAAGTAGAAATTTATGATGTGAATGAATCATAAAGTTGTATGTAAAACAACATGTAATACAGACAGGGCATGTGGAAAAGTCTATAGTATGCAAATAAGCCCCAAATGCTAAGGTAACATAAAACTCCCCATCTCTTCATACAGTGGACATGGAGCTCCAAATTTTCTCTGTTCTTCAGCCCACCTCTCCATCCTTGGAAGTGTAATGTTGGCCATCAGAAATCTTGGAAATCGGGGCGGGGGGGGGGGGGGTCTGTTTTGTGAGTTCCTATTCTCTCTAATGAAGAATTAAAAAAAAAAAAAAAAAAAAAAAAAAAAAAAAAAACCAGACTCAAAAGGAAGCTCCAGGACTATTTCAGGAGGGTTTGAGAGAAAAACAACAGGGCAGGCAAGCTGTGAGTCTCTGCAGTCTCCAGGAGAAGGCTGCCGAGGAAGAGAGCTGGCAAAGAGGAAGAGAGCAGATCCTGCTTTCTTGAGTTAGGTCCAGGAAATCTGGGATGTTCAGCCATGGGGGTCAGCACACAGTTATAGAAGGTGCCGGGTTCCTTCAGAGAAACGGTAAGAAAACCCGGAGTGTAAGAGAAAGCATACTTTCGCTTTGGAGAGGTATCTGGAAAAAAAGGAGAAGGGAAAGAAAAAGATGTGGTCCTTGAGTTAGAACTCAAACAATCAGGCTGACAGTTGCACCAGGGAAGGGCTTCTAGAAAGGATGTATTATGTCCTTCAGGGATAATTATTCCTCCCCTCTCCTTAGCACCTCTTCAGACTAAGCAGCTTTCCTGTGGGGCGGTCTCTTAACCAGGTGACTGACAGGCTCAGCTGAATTAACTGTTACAGGAAATGCAATAGTTTATAAAGTTCTAAGTCTTGGAGCAGATCAGAATACCGTGTCTCCACCCAGGACCAGAGGTAGAATTCAGACTCCATTTGTTTGACCAGGAGGAGGTACCTATCCTTAATGGGCCACAAGAAAGCCCTGGTAACTCCATCTTTGCATTTGGTATTTTAAAACCTAGTGAGGAGGCAATTGTTGTCAACTGTTACCAAGAAAATAAGAGATGGGGCTCAAAGCCAACCATGAAGGAGAAGTGTATCTTCAAATGGCTCTCAAGGCTACAAATTCCTATCAACCCAATATTAACTCCTTTTTGTAAATTTCTCTATTTATTAGTTAGAGAGAGCTCCTGTGTGCCTGTGTGCATACACATTCAAGTACACAGATGGCATGCCACACATGTGGAAGTCAGAGAATAATTTGCAGACATTAGCTCTTTCCTTCCACTGTATGAGTCCAGGGGAGTGAACTCAGTTCATCAGACTTGGCCACAGGTGCCTTTACCCCTTGAGCTGTCTCTCTGCCCCCTAACTCCAACTCGTAATAAACTGCCTCTACTTCTGCGGCAACCATATGTCTCTGACCAACTTTATGTTGAGGGTCACAGAAACTGAAACCCCCCCTCCGAGATGCCTTCCACATCCTAATATCTGTCAAAATCAGAATCAGAACAGAGAACGTTACATATGATGGTTTCCAAAAAACTTTGAAGTGTTATGAAATAGTCATAATCGTGCCTCTCAGCATTAGCTGCACTTGAGAAGATAAGGCAAAGAGGTCGTTCCTCAAAAGCCAAATTTGTCTGATCCCACATAGGTACAGACGTCTGCTCATTTGGAAGGAACAGCTATGAGGCTAAGCCATGTTTTTAACAAACTAGCAGAGCCAGGGACCAGCAATTGTCCTGGCAAGTCGGTAATTCCCCTTGCCTTTGTTTGACTATTCCTCCTCCGGGAATCATGGGGAAACAGGAACAAAGAGACCTTTACAGTAGTCGAAACTTGGCTTCAAATCCCAAAACCTTCGAAAGGGAATTGAACTAATCTCAGATTGACAGTTCTGCCCAGATATACAGAAAACAAATGTAAGTTCTTACACTGAAAATTCTTTCTATAAGGAATTTCACAAAATGAATTTATTATCTACAGTGGAAGAACTTCCAGTAACTTCAAAAGAAAAAAATACATATTCAAGGAAATCGGCAGAAACAAATCAAGAATTAAATATTGGCAATTTGTTTCGGTAAAAGACACAAGTAATAAAAATGGCCACACTTTAATATTTAAAGAAATAGCAGCCAAGATTGATAACTGAATCTGGAAGTTATTTCTTTAATAAGCGCCAAATGGTAATTTTGGAATTTAAATAAAATTTACTAAAATTAGAAAGTTGTAGATACAGCCGGGCGGTGTGGCACATGCCTTTAATCCCAGCACTGGGAGGCAGAGGCAGGTGGATCTCTGTGAGTTCGAGGACAGCCTGGGCTACAGAGTGAGTTCCAGGACAGGCACCAAAGCTACACAGAGAAACCCTGTCTCGAAAAAAACCAAAAAATAAATAAAAAATAAAAAATAAAAAGTTGTAGATACAAGAGCACATTAGATGAAACTAAGGACAAAGTTAGTAGCTCTCAAGTAAGAGACCAACAGGTAGACTGCAGGAAAGTAGATGGAAGATTTTGAAGAAACAATAAGAACTCTGGTTTCTAAATATCTGAACCATGGAGCATGGAGGAAAGGAAAAATAAAGCTGAAAAATGTCTGGAGAGATCATTGTTGAGAATTTCCAAAATGAATCAACGACGTTGATAGATTTAAAAATAGCTGAGAGATGGCTCAGTGACCAAGAACACTTGCTGTTCTTTCGGAGGACCAGAGTTCAAGTCTCAAAACCATCTGTAATTACAGTTCCAGGGGATGCGATGCCTTCTTCAGGATTCTGCAGGCATCAGACACACATACACCATACACACACACACACACACACACACACACACACACACACACACACGGTATACTTACATACATTTAGCAAAACACTCCTACACAGGAAAGGCACATAAAAGGGAGGAGAGGGGAGGGAAGGGCCTGATCTGTGAAGCCCTGTAGGCTAGAGCGAAACTGGGAAAAGGGAGATACTAAAAACAACAAATGAAATAGCTCATGTAGTCGTCAAAGAAGCAACAATTATTCAGAGAGCCATCTTCTTAACCAAGAAAAAATTAAAACAGGACAATTAAACAAGACTTTCATGAGCTTAGAAAAATGTCTACTAAGCTAGAATTGTACATTTAACAGAAATACGTTTCTTGGGCTAGAGGGCTAATGGTTCAGTGGGTAAAGTACCTTGTCGTACAAACATGTGGACCTTGCTTAGGTGTGGATTACCCATGTAAAATCTGGGTGCAGTGCATCTATAACCTTAGTGTTGGGGTGAGAAAAGAGACAGGTTGATCTCTGGGATGATCAGCCATCCTAGCTGAATCAATAAACTCTAGCTCCAGATTCAGTGAGGGATCCTTTCTCAGAAAATAAGTTGGGCAGTAATTGAGGAAAAGATCCAACTCCAACCTCTGGCCTCCACAAGTACCCACATGCACAGGTTTACACACCTGCTGGACAAATACACACACACACACACACACACACACACACACACACACACACACACAAATGAAAAGGGGAAAAGATATTTCAAGAACGAAGGCTAAAGGAAAAGTAAATACTGCTCAGACAACAGAAATTGAGAGACTTCTTCTGAGGACTTACACCAGTGGTTCTCAACCTGTGGGTCACAATGACTTTGGGGGTTCACAGCGGTCGCATATCAGGTATCCTGCATATCAGATATTTACATTGCTATTGATTACTAGAAAAATTACAGCTATGAAATAGCAACTTAGTGATTTTATGGTTGGGGGGTCACCACAACATGAGGAACTGTATTCAAGGGTCACAGAAGCGTTGGGAAGGTTAAGAATCACTGACTTACACTAAAGGATAGACTTCAGGATTAGGAAAATAACTCAAATAGATGCTTAATCAGAAAAGGGAATGGAAAGCAATGGGAAGAACAAATACAATACTAATCTAAATGAGCATTGTCTATAGTAATACAAAAGCCTGATGACATGGTGTGAGGGCTGACTGGATAGGTGGACTTGAATGGGAATCATATAAACACATACAGATAATTGATTTGTGAAGCCCTGTAGGCTAGAGTGAAACATAATGTGCTGAGACACTCAGATGCCAAGGCTCAAAATGGAAGTCTTTATTTCATGCTATCCACACAAAAGATAAAGCCTTCACTCATCTTAAAAGAAACAGTTGGTTTAAAAAGGACTAGAATAAATGAAGAAATTCTTTTGATTAAGACACTACCAAGAGAAAAAAAAAGTGGTGTGTGACAGCCTGGGAATAGAGATGTCTCCAAAAGATACCCAACAGATCAATACAAAGACAACCCAATAGAAAAAGAGCAAGAGATTTAGATACGTATGGTATTTCAAAAGGAAAGTTCAAAGTGCTGTGTAAACACCTGGAAAGGAACTCCTGGCAAATGAAATAAACACTAATCACCACAGTGTTCCGATAGTGGCTATAAGGAAACAATCCACAATCACACAGGACGGTAAAGACACAAAGGAAACTCAGAACACAACAGTTGCGATGTATTCTCTGGAAAACTGTGAGCACACACACTAAAGTTGAGTTTACACACAATCTATTAGCAATAATTTGGCTTCTATTCTAATGGGAAGGAGTGGATGAATAACAGGAGATGTGGATGAGTGTGTTATAGTGACACCTGGTACTTAAGAAGCTGAAACTTAGAACAAACTAACAGAAGCAGAATGAAGAAATTCTGCCATACTTATATAATTCATGTGAAGTTTATGAATATATAACAAAAAACCCAAGCAGATCTCAGAAAATAATATAAAATAATGGTTTTCATAGTAAAAGAATATCAACTGAGTGATTGCATTCACATATGTTTTTAAAATCTGGTGTTAAACTGTTGTGCATAGTTTCATGCTGGCTCTGTAAAGATAAGACATGAGTATTGCAAAAATTCTCCAATGGAAATTTGGAGGAGGAAGAAGTGCAGAGGAGGCTCTCCTGACTCCTGGGGATTCTCTGCTGCTTTGTAAAGCATGATTACAAGTGTGTTCGTTGTGTCTTACGCCATTCAGCTTAGCTTTCAAAAACATTATTTCTTTCCTGTGTGTGTTCACGTTTCACAACCAGAAAGTTCAAAAGTAAACTCTTCTAAAAGTGATAAAATGAATTTCAGCTTGAGAGGCAATCCATTGTTTTTCTCCTAAGGCACTGAAGGGTGAACAATGGTATGTAAAGTGTGGAATGTTCCACCGTGAGAAGATAGTTTACACACTGTGTATAGAACAGAACTTTGTGAATTTTTTGTTTTGATGTTAATGGTTCTTTAGGAGTCTGAGTTTATTGTGACCAGAGTGTTTTTGTGAAGGAGGCAATGTTTTTCCTTTCTTTCCTTTTCATACGTACAGAACCAACTACAAAGGATAAACTGCTATACAAAGGCAGTGGAAATTCAAGGTGAGAATGTGTTGAGCGCTCCTTTTTCCTCTGTGGTGCTGAGCACACTGGAGTTGGTACCTTCTGTCTTTAGTTTTCCCCTTTCTTCAAGTTACAAGTACCCTTCCAAAGATTTAATTCAAATGTCTTTAATTATATGTTGAAAAGTATGTTTTCCTACTTTCTCCTCCTTTACAATTCTCCAACAATGATGACCTCATTGCTATTCCAAAGTTTAAAACCACATGCATAGCTACTAATCCACTGTGGATCAGTGCCAGATGACACCCCTGTCCTCCAACCTCAAGAGCAGTGATGAGATTGTGATAATTAAAACCCCACCAGATACAAGACGTTCCCCCATTTTGCCTGTCTCTTGTCCAATTCACTTACACTCAAGCACACAGTTGCTTTTTAGTTGCTTTGTGTGTAGTTAGTTGGCTTATCATGTTGACAGTATTCCTGTGTATATTCTTTCCCGGAATGCAGATCTCTTGAGTCCCTTTATGAATAAAACTTCTGTTCAAATCGAATGTAGTTTGCTGGGAAGAAGTCTGAGGAATCTGAAGCCTTCTTAGTAATGCAGTCAATAAATCCCCCAACTCCTCCACAATATCCAGTTCATAACTAAATCTTACTAATTGTCTTTCCTGACAGAACACTAGCCACTGTGAGAGCTTGCTAACTGACTACGCTAGCTTTCTTATCACTCTTCCTACTTTGAATCCTGACCTGTTTTGAGTAGTGCCACAGAATAAAAACATTCACTCACTCACTCAGAAGGTTTTGTTTCTTCATTCCGAAATCTCCCAGAGTTCTCAGAATCAAGAGCAGTTACACTTGCAGTTACACTCCGTGACCCTGTGACCATGGAAAGCTATTCTGTGTCCACCATCTTGAATCACCCACTGCTCCTCTCCTATGGTCCCATTTCTATCAATTTGAATGAATTTTCTGTCTAAGTCACCAGCAAATAATCCCTTAGATGCAGATGTACTTACCATTGGTCAGCACTGTGCCATCATAGACTGTGTGGTCTCCTGTTGTTGTTATAAAAGATAATAGAATGATGGATGCTGACAAGGTTAAGTTAAATGTGGGTTTTATAAAACTGTTCAGTATTAGATATTAGTTATCATTACGAAATCATGGGTAGAGAGCAAAATAGATAACAGGATATCACTGTTTCACACTGGGCAGAATCAATGGTAACCTAAGCCATAAACAGGGTTTTAAAATGTAAGGAAGGACTAGAGAGATGGCTCACTTGCTGTTCTTGTAGACGACCTGGGCTCTGTTCCCAGAACACATTTGTGGCACACAAGCACATATAACCACAGTTCTAGGGAATCTGATGCCCTCTTCTGACCTTGACTAATGCCGGGCATGCACATGGTACACATACATTCATACAAGCAAAACACTCATACACATAAAATTAAATCAATCAGTCGACAATGAATGTTTTGAGGGTATTTGGAAGATGTGTTGCAAGTATCTTGCCAAAGTTTGAGACAATCAAACCAGTGACAACCAAGCCAGTGATTGACACCCAAACCAGTGACAACTGAGTCAATGACAATGAAACTAGTGGCACCCACACCAACGACAACCAAACCCCAGTCACAGCTGAACCGGTGATGACCAAGCCAGTAGGCATCAGCTCCAAACATAGAGTTTTTAAGGTTCAAGTCAACATATGTCATCTGACATGCAGTTGCTGACCTACAAATCCACTTAGACACACAATTTATGATATTTCAAAGTTGATCACATTTAATCTGATGCGATGATCTGTCCCTTCCTGAAAAATAAACTACTTAGGAATAGATCTGTGCCCGAACTCTGAAATGCTTGGTTTCTGAATATTCACAGATCTCTGTTGAATCCTTTTGGTGAGAAAATAAAAACTGGCTTAAGCTAGGTGGAAAGTGACAGGAAATTTCAGAATAGAGTGAGCAATGAAACCCATAGTTGAATTTCTTTTCACTTTTTCTACCTTTCATCAATCATGCTTTTGAAGCCTGCTGCTTCCTCATGCTAATGGCTGAACAGCTTTTTAGGCAAACTGTTATCTATTTGAAAGAGAAGAGAGAAGAGCCCAGTACTCTTGCACCATGTAGGTCCTGTCTCATGGGCCCAAATCAAGTCACAGATCAAGTCATTACTGTGGCCTCATGGATTTGGTCCCAGAATTCTGAACCTGTTTCTGCAGCAACATGCTCAGGATTGCTGTTGACAAGAAAGAGTTTTCTGAATGCTCCAGCTCAGTAGAGGGGCAACCACATAAGAAAACACCGGGGCACTCCCAGGAAGGAAAAATGGAGTAATGGGGCCTGAAAACAAGAAACAACTAAAACCTTGGCCTCAATGTGGCATAACATAATTCTTTCTCGATTGTTTTTCATGTGCACTATATTCAGAAAGTCAATAAGAAACGTACCTTTACAGTACAGGTTAGAGGAGTTCAACCTGAGCTCAAGTCTAGCTTGTAAACAAAGTCCTACGTATTAGCACATACTCTATGATACTATGATTATTACATGCAAAGAACCATTTTTTGCCCTCAATGATAGACTGTGATCAGGAGGTGTTTGTGTGTGTGTGTGTGTGTGTGTGTGTGTGTGTGTGTGTGTGTGTGTGTGTAGACACATGTGTGTCATCTCATGAAGAGGTCCGAGGACAACTGTCAGGAGTTGTTCTAGTTTTCTGTTGCTGTGATAAAACACTGACCAACTTGGGAAGAAAGGGTTAATGTCATCTTACTACTGATCACATCGCTGAGGAAAGCGAAGACAGGAACTACACCATAGACCATAGAGGAATGCTGCTTACTGGCTTGCTCCCCATGGCTTCCTCCCTTTGCTTTCTTACACAACTAGGACCATCTGCCCTGGAGTAACACTGCCCATAGTGGGCTGGACCCTCCCATATTAATCATTAATCGAGAAAAATGCCCCCATAGACTTGCCTATATGCTAATCTAATCTGATGCAGGCATTTTTTTTTTTTTTTTTTTTTTTTTTTTTTTTTTTTTCGGTTTTTCGAGACAGGGTTTCTCTGTGTAGCTTTGCGCCTTTCCTGGAACTCACTTGGTAGCCCAGGCTGGCCTCGAACTCACAGAGATCCGCCTGGTTCTGCCTCCCGAGTGCTGGGATTAAAGGCGTGCGCCACCACCGCCCGGCCAGGCATTTTCTTAATTAAGGTTTTCTCTTCACAGATGACTCCTTCTTGTGTCAACTTGACCACAAAAACTATCCAATACTCCCCCTCCACCTCTGTTTCTGGGGATTGAACTCAGGTCGTCAGGCTTGCATGGAAAGTACTTTTACGCACTGAGCCATCTTGCTGGCTCTCATTTTTTAACAGACAGTATTATCGTATAAAACAGACATTCAATGTTTTTAAATTATGTTAAAAAGAAATGAAACATTATATTTCTTTTAGATTTTGCACATTGACTAGTATATGTGAGTGTACACATGTGTGAAAGGAGCATAAGAAACCATTATTAGGAGATCTTCAGTGAAGACAGATATAGTGGTACATGCTAGTAATCCCACCACTTACGAGGCAGAGGCAGAACAATGATTGTAAGTTCAAGGCCAACCTGTACTACAATAGTGAATTCCAGGACAGCTTAGAGTGACTGTCCTAGGGTCTTTTCTTGTTGCTGTAATAAAATAAATTAACAAAAGCAACTTGAGGCAGAAGGGTTTACTAATCACAATTGCACTCCACCATTGTAGGAAAATCAAGGTGACAGGAAGTTGAAGCAACCAGTCATACTGCATACATAGTCAACAGCCATGATCAGTGAACATACATATGCTAGTGTTCAACTCTCTTTTTCTAATCTTATACAGGCCAGGGCATCCTTCTAGGGAATGGATGTCACCTACTGTGGGCGTTTCTTCCCACATCAATTAACATAATTAAGAAAATCCCCAATAGGCATACCCACAGACCAGCCTAATCTAGACTTCATTGAAACTCCCTTCTCAGGTGACTAGGTTGTGTCAAGTTGACAATGATGACTATCACCTCAATGTATGAGATGCTGTCTCAAAAATTTTTTTTAAAATATAATGGAGAAGGAAAAGAAGAGGAGGAAGGACAGGAGGAGACAAACTTCAGTAAAAATAAATTTAGTGTTTTCCTGTTTTACCATGCATAGAGTTCACCAAAGTCATCTCACCATATGAGACAGACATGGCTCAGGAATAATTTTCATGCTGTGGGAACTTGCAGCTTCTTTCAGTGGCTCTAAATGGCACTTATTGCCAAGGTCACTGTGGTTTTTCAGAGCCTCCCTTTTCTAAGACTGAAAATATTTTGTTACTCAAAAAAAAGTCACGTTATTTACATAAATATAAATAAATTATGCTTATCATATAATTTAGATAAAGAGAGCTTAGGGTCCAAATCAAAATAAAAAACAGGTTATTTGCGCTGAAGTCGCCATCTCTTCAGAGAGCCCGGAGGTATTTATAGAACAGCCCTCTCCATGCTCTTCTACTGGACTCCATCACTTCTCCTTGAGTGTTCAGCTTTGTTTGTCCTGTTTCCAACGGCCTTCATCCATCTGCGCTTCTATAATAAGATGCCACAGGCCGGGTAATTTGTGAAAACACAAGTTTATTTCTTCACCAATTTGGAGACTGAGAAGCCCACGATCATGGTGCTGTCATCCAGAGAGGACCTCCACACTGCCACCTTGGTGACAGAGGGCAAGGGAGGACAAAGGTCCTGGCCTCGCTTAGCAGGAGAGTGAGGGCAGACACCAAGCCCATTTCTGTAGTGCCACTAAGCTGTTCATGAGGGAGGATCTATCAGAGTTTACACACCTCCTCTTAGCCCCCACCTTAAAGAGACATATTCAAGCCCTGTCGCCACTTTTCCCTTTTATACCCCCTACTTCAAAGAGAGGTTCCTGTAGAGCTCTTCAGTCCAAGAAATGAGGGAGAAATAGAAGAAAATATTAAGAAGGTAGTCTGCCATTTAAAAGACCCAAATTTAAAACTTAATCTGTTGTTGCTTAACTACCCAAGATCGTAGAGAATGATAAAAATCTCAATTCATCTAATAGATACAGAATAAATGTCTTGCCCAAACCTGTAAAGGCAAAATATGTTCTAAAAAGAAATCACCTAAACCCCAAACTGAACATATGAAGAAATTAAGCGTTTCTGAACAGTATTCACTATCCACCATAAATCTATATATAAACAAACAAATAGGCTCAAAGTTTGGCTTTGCCCACCTACATGTGACTATTCTTTCCCTCACCTCGGTGTCCGCTCCATCCTTTATGCCTAGACCATATCGAATCTCTAAGGGCTGTTCTGATCTTGAGTGTTTAATTTCAAAAAGAAGCCATTTTTCGTGGGCTAAACATCAAGTCATTGGCACGTTCCTACCCCTTTGGCCTGGTTCTGCAGTTTGAAGAGGGGTTTTGTTCTTCTAGTGTCTTTAAACTCTTGACTGGCCATCTGCTGAGTACTAGTTAGAACCTAGCCTTTGGAAAAAAAAGTTCTGAAGCCAAGTTGGTTTCCGTAGCTCAGATTTACCGTTGCTAACATGAATCTCAAGGCTAAAGGCCTCAGACGAACTGCCCAGGTGTGACCCCAGCTGCTGTTGTCTCCCCTGCTGGATGGGCCAGCTTCCACAGAACATAAGGTGACCATTTTCTTTTACCATCTGATCAATGCCCACAGAAGTTTTGGGTTGAGTTTGGGTATCAGTCCCTCTGACTACTAAGTTTGATTACCACATAATGCCTGACAAGGACAGGCTTGATTATGTGTTACCTCTCCATCCTTAAAATCACTAACCTTTGTATAAGACCCCACACAACAGCATGTTAAATAAAATTAAAAAAAATTAAGGAGATATACCTTTGGATATACCAGTTTTCTGAAGAACACATGTAATGTGCATACATATACACAACACACATATGCACAAATTCACACACAGCAGATAAACACATTCTGTTAACATCAATTGTCAACTAGACAGGCACCAAGGAGACCAATCTTTGTACAGGTCTTTGAGGGAGTTTCTACACTGGGTAATTGGACAACATTGTTCTCTGGGTTCCAGCAATCTTGGGCTGAATAAAAAGAAGTAAGCTGAGCAACAGCATTCATCTCTCTCTGCTTTTTGACTGTTACATGGTGTGACCTGTTGCCTCAGGCATCTGCTGTCCAGCCTTCCTTGTCTTTAGGGACTGCATTCCTGTAAACTATAAGGCAAAAGAGAATCTTCCTCCCAGAGTGGCTTCTTGTCAAGCATTTGGCCACAGCAATGTGAAAAGTAACTCTTATCTGCATATGCAGGACAGTGCTTCTGTATGACATTTTACTGTATCAGTTCGAGAGGGGGCATGTGACTTTCCCTATGCTACCTAGCTAATGCAGCAAGTGTCTCAAAATAGATTGGTCTCACTCACACTGTCATTAACAACACATTGAGACATATACTACAAGTTAAATCATAACTGCTTCTTTGAATCAGATAACATCTCCCATGATCCGATCACCTACACATACATTTTCACCTATCTCTACTCTTACCGACACTGATCTACCATGTCTGCCTAGTCTCCTTTTCACGGGCCTCCTGCTAAATTAACTTTTCCTTTTCACTGTGTCCTCAGGTGTCACTTTGTGGTCCTCATGCTGCCCTGCTCCTCCTACCAACTCTGCTTCCCAAGTCCTAAAGGAAGAACAAAGTAATTAGACTTTGAAACATGTAAGTGGATGCCTTGCTCTCAAATCTGAAAAAAATAAAATCTATTGAATTCATTAAAAACAAAATCCCATGTCAGATTTACATGAATTAAGGAGTTATAGGAGCATCAAGAGATCTTTGAATTTGCCTCTACTTTGATTTGATTAGTAGGTAATTTTGAAATGTGGAGAATAATGATATTAAACTGAATAGATCATCACGAGTATTAAATGTTTTTCTTTATGAGTGTGATTATCATCAACTCAAGATGATGTGTTAGTTTGATTTAGCTATGCTTTCTCATAACAATCAAACTCTTTACTCAAGAGAAACAGATAAAAATTTTAAAACATCTACATAGTTCTGGCACAACATTTGTAAACACATATATTTAATCAGAATACAGTTTCCATATAAAAGAGTCACTAGTAAATGGCTTAATGCCATATTAAAAAAACTATTATTAACATAAACATATTATAACCAGTGTTGTTTTACTGTAATGTGTTTCACTAAAGTAACAACTAATAAGTCACATGAACAACCAAAGAAATGTTGGGATGATAGCCTTCTCATGTCTTGGCTTTTAGCCATAAACTAAACTCTGTAGACGGAGTTCATTGTCTTCCTTACTTGGATTTGATACCATTTTCCCAATAGAACATTCAAGAATGATAACATCAAATCTAGTAGAACCAGTAAACATTTCTTAGGAAAGTATTTAGTTAAATTACAAATATAAAAATCAATAATGTGCCCCAGAAAGCCAGCTAATGCAGCAGGATAGATCCTGATCCCACTGCCAGGGGCCCCTCAAACAGACCCAGCTACACAACTGTCTTCCATATGTAGAGGGCCTAGTCTGGTCCCATGAAGGTTCCACAGCTGTCAGTCTAAAGTTTATGAGTTCCTATGAGCTTGGTTCAGTTGTCTCTGTAGATTTCCCAGTTGCCTTGCTCAGCCTTGATGCAGAGGGGAGGGGCTTGGTCCTGCCTCAGCTGCTTTGCTGACTCCCCATGGGAGCCCTTCCACTTTTGTAGGAGGAGGTTGGGGGGTTGGAGGGGAGATTGGGGGGAGTGGGAGGAGGGATGAGAGAGGATCTGTGGTTGTTACATAAAATAAATAAAAGAATTCTTAAATAAAAAAGTATAACTAAAAAATTTTTTAAAGCAATAATATTTGTATTTATTTCATAGGAATGCTCCATTTGGAAACATGCTCACCAAAATATTCCTTTCAAAATTCCAGCTACAAAAAAAAAACAAATAATGTAACCAAATCCCCAAGATAAAATTAAAAACAAAAATAAGGAAGAAGGAAGAAGGAGGAGGAAAATGAAGACAAGAGAAAGAGAGAAAGGTGCTTGGAAAATAATTTTGTTTAAAAATAATTTCTTTAAAAAATGATTTCTTAATTTTATCTTTTATAATAATTAGGAAAGAATTTCACAAAACTAAAAGACCATCTCGCCAGCTACAAAACATCTTGAAAGAATGCAATAATTAAAATACTTATGACATAAGAAGAGAAAGCTACAGTAATAGAATAATGAAAACAAGCATTAAGGCCAAGCCTAGAGAAAAGCTGCCTGTGTTTGAAAACCAATGTTTCTCCCAATGGTGTGATGAATTATGTAGCAAATAATGTCAATAGCAACTCTCTCAGAAAATAAAAAACTGTCCTTTCTCATACTATGCACAAAAGATACTGCCCAGATAGATCAAAAATACTCACAGAAGCATTAAAAAATAATAAACATCAGAAGATAACATAGCAAAATAATTTCTATGATCTGACTAACCAAGATAAAACCAAAAATTTACAATGTAAGAAAATGAAGGAATTTTTAAGATTTTTAACTTTGCATTTAATAGACTGACAATGTAGACATTGTAACAATGTTTTATATATATATATATATATATATATATATATATATATATATATATTACCTCCTGAAGATGGACATAGTATCATTACTTTTATCAGCCCAAAGTGAGAAACATACACATGGTACCTGTATTTGTCAGGGTTCTCTAGGGGAACAGAACTTATAGAATGAATAATTAGATAGACAGATAGACAGACAGACAGATACATAGGCAGGCAGGCTATCAGGCATGTAGGTGATAGACAGACAGACAGATAGACAAATAGATAGGGGATTTACTAGAATGGCTGTGGGCTATGGTCCGGTTAGTCCAACAAATGGCTGGCTATAAACAGAAAGTCCAAGAATCCAACAGTTGTTCAGTCCATCAGTCTGGTTGTCTCAGCTGGTCTTCAGTATTTGTCATAATCTTGAAGAAGTAGGCTCTAAGGCCAGTGAAGGAATAGGTGTGCCAGCAAGATCAAGAGCAAGCAGGCAAAGAGTTTCCCTCTTCCATGTCCTTTATATAAGCTGCCAGCAGATGTTGGCCAGATTAAAAATGGATAATCCCACCTCAAAAGATCCAGCTTAAAAGGGGATCTTCACAAATAATTTAATTAAGAAAAAAAATCCCTCACAGATGTACCCAGCCTCTTGGGTTTAAGTTAATTCCAGATGTAGTGGAGTTGACAACCAAAAATAGCCCACAAGTCCACCCTTTGTCAACTTGACAGTCATAGCTCCTTGATTTCCAAATGAAAACAATAACCAGGTCATAAATACACCTAACATGATATAACCATGCCATGTTCAATCATAAAATTTACAATAGGTGGCATTGTACCCCAAGGGATACTCTTTTAGTATCTTGAACTTAAGTATGACAACCACTGACATTCTCCTACCTGATGTTCTGTTACATGGTAAAGAAATTAAGGAAAGAAAATACAAATATCTGTATAAATACATTCTTAACAAAATACAACAGAAACACTCATGCCAGTTATAATCCTCATTTCTACAACTCGACATATAGCCTTAGCTGGTATTTATAACTACCTTCCTCTATTACCCATCATGTACTTCCTCCACCCTCAGCAAACACCTCAGTAAGTCTTGGCTCTTTTCCTGAATACGTGGCCAATGCCTTCATTCCTGTAGTTTCCCATTGACTTTAATCACAGGACATGGTGCCACCAAGAGATGCCCTAAAGGATCCCCTGCACTCCAGACATAATCTTTTTACCTCCATTGTGGAGAGGTGATCCAATTTCCCCTTGGTAATCTAGATCAATCATCCCTCCTAATACTGTTATTCCTCCCTTAGCCAGTTAGCTTAAGGGCATCAGAAGCTCAAAGTGGCCAAGGGCATGTCTGAGATTCCAGTTTAATGGATTGTTTGTTGTGGAACTCTCCCTTCTGGAACCAAAACATCTAAGCCAGCAGAACTTGAGATGGCAGGAACAGGAAGAAAATTTTTCCTAGTGGGTTACTAGGTTGATAGTGATTGGAAATATTCCCTTTCCACCCCTTGGTCCCTTGACCTGTGGTTCTTGGTTATGGGGGAAAACGTACCATATAGTGGATGCTGAATCAAAGCTTCTATCACTTTCTAGAGAATCCTGCCCCAGCACTCTAGGCTGCTGCCACCTAGTTGATACTGTAATTATCTTCAGGATGGTAGGGAACATTGTAAAACCAGTGGATTCCATTATTGTGGGCCCATTATCACACTGCTTTGGCTAGGAAGTGACTTCCTCAGTCAAAATCAAGACTGTGTGGCATGCCATTATGGTGGATAAGGCATTCTATACGTTCATATATGGTGATTTTGGCAGACACACTAAACCCAAGAAAGGCAAATCCATAATCAGAGTAAATATCTCCTCCAGTAAAGAGAAAGCATCGTCTTTCCAATGGAGAAAATGATTCAGTGTAGTCAACCTGCCACCAGGTCACTGGCTGGTCACCCCAGGGAATGATGCCACGTGGAACTCAGTGCTGTTCTCTGCTGTTGGCGGATCTGGCACTCAGCAGCAGCCATAGCCAGGTCAGCCTTGGTGAATGGCAATCCATGTTGTTGAGCTAATGTATAACTCCCATCTCTGCCACCATGGCCATGTGATTCATTGAACCATTGAGCAATGGCAGGGATGGCTGGGAAAAGAGGCCACTGACCACAAAATGGGTCATCCTGTCTACTTGATTATTGAACTCCTCCTCAGCTGAAGTAACCTTTTGATGAACATTTACATGTTCATCAAACAAGTGTTTTGACATCCTTTGCCCATTTGGAAAGATCTTCCACATACTTCTGAGATGTCTTTCTCGCCAATTTTCTAATCATGCCCTTTCCAAGTCCCTGGCCATCCACCCAATCCATTTAGCTGCATCTTCTGCATCTGTGAACAATTACACATCTGTTCATTTCTCCTTCCAAACATGTATGACCATGTGTTCTGCTCACTGTGGACATTTCCTTTGTCAGTATCTTTCAGGGCTGTCCTAGAAAGGTATTATAATTCTGCAGTTGTCCACTTCTGGATGGTACCTGCATAGCACACAGAACCATGAGTAAAACATGACCTAGTCTTCTCATCCTCAGTCAACTGATCATAGGTCACACTCCCCATGAGGCTATAGGTTCATGCTTGGCAACAAACAACATTATAACAAGGAGTAAAAACCATAGGCATTTGGGCAACTTCTTCATGTAACTTACTAGTGCCTTCAGGACCTGCTAGGGCCCAATTACATATTCCACTCCCATTTGATAATGGATTGCTGCTGAGCACATCCTACTTTATGACTCAGTGGGTTAGACATCACTCAGATCATGATAAGGAGCTCAGGTCACATGGCAACTTAGTGGTCCATTGGCAAATGTTCGGTTTCTACTAAGGCCCAATAGCAGGCCAAGAGCTGTCTCTCAAAAGTAGGAAAATTGTCTGCAGATGATGGTAGAGCCTTGTCCAAATCCCAAAGGTCTCTTCTATGATTCGCCTATAGGGGCAGGCCAAAGACTCAAAACAGCATCCCTATCTGCCACTGACACCTCAAGTACCATTGGGTCTGCTGGATCATACATTCCAAGTGGTAGAGAAACCTGAAAAGCAGCTAGGACCTGTTGAAGAGCCTTCTTCTGTTCCAGTCCCCACTCAAAGCTGGCAGCTTTCTGAGTCACTTGGCATATGGGCCAGAGTAACACACCCAAGTGAGGAATGTGCTGTCCTCAGAATCCGAATAGGCCCACTAACTGCTGTGCTTCTTTCTTGGTGGTAAGAGGGGCCAGATGCAATAATTTATCCTTCACCTTAGAAGGAATATCTCTGCATGCTTCAACACTGGACTTCTATGAACTTTACTGAGTTAGAAGACCTTTGGATTTTGGTTGGATTTATTTCCCATCCTCGATGTACATATAGGTAACAAACAAGTCCAAAGTTGTTGCTACCTCCTGTTCACTTGATCCAATTAGCACAATGTCATCAACATAGTGGGCCAATGTGAAATATTGTGGAAGAGACAGATAATCGAGATCCTTTCTAACTAACTTATGACATAGGGCTGGAGAGTTAATATATCCTCGAGGTAAAACTGTAAACGTATATGGATGGCCATGCCAACTGAAAATAAACAGCTTTTCTTGGATGGGTACCAAGAAAAAAGCATTTGTTAGATTAATAGCTGAATACTATGTACCAGGAGATGTATTAGTCTGCTCAAGTAAAGACACCACAGCTTGTACAGGAGTTACAATTGGAGTCACTACTTGATTGGGTTTTTGATAATCAATTGCCATACTCCATGATCCATTTGTCTTCTGCATTGGCCAGATAGGATCCTTAAAAGGAGAAGTGGGAACACATCGGCAGTTTTCAAGACCTTGATGGTGGCACTAATGTCCGAAATTCCACCAGGGGTGAGACCCTGGTTTTGATTCATTGTTTTTCCCTGTTCAAGGTAGCTATAAAGACTTCCATTCAGCCTTTTCAACCATCACATCCCTCACTCCACAGGACAGGGAAACAATGTGGGAATTCTGTCAATTTCTAAGTATATTTATTCCAATTATATGTTCTAGGACTTGAAAAATAGCCACAGGATGAGCTCTGGACCCACTCACTAGACCTACTGTAAGAACAACTTTAGCCAACGCTTCAGTAATCACCTGTGTAAGGCCCTACTTTAACTGGAGGGCCACAGTGTTTTATGAGGTCTTTTAGAATCAGCATCAATTCAGAACCAGTACTCAATAGAACTTGGAAAGTCTAATTGTTTCCATTCCCCAGGATACAGTTACTCATGCAAAAGGCTGTAGGATCCTCTTGGGAAGGACTGGAGAAATACCAGTAGTATAATTCCTAGGTATTTTATCAAGGTTTTTCCTCAAGGAAAATTAATCACCACTTCCTTTGAGGGATCCTGGGTCTGCAAACTGGCTCAAGTCTGAAAATTGGTGCATGGGCCAAGACTCTCTTTTGCCATGATCCAATGGAGCTTTGAGACTATTTCTGCTTCTACAGATCAAACTGACATGCAGTAGGATTCTTATCTATTTAATACCTGGAAACACCATGACTTCCATATCAGTTATGCCACCACAAAATTCACCTTGCCTGTGCTGACCATTATGGGTCAGGCCATTATAAGCATTGCATTGTCTCTGCTGCCCATTACTATAACTATGATCACCTGACTTTGGCAATTCAGGGCTGCCACCTGGCCCTTGCTACTTCAGGAACCAATTAAACTCATTGCATTTAATTCATCCAACTGAGTAGCAACATCTCCAGCCCTAAGGTCTGGCACAAGGAAAAGGGTAACAACAAAACTCTTCAAAAGTGCTGGTGTCCTTCTTACCATTTTGCATCTTACAGGATTCATGAAGGGCATGTCTTCTGGATCTTTCCATTGTGGAGGATTAGGTTTTGCACAGCATACCTGCTCTAGTATTGCAATCTCCCTGAGCCTTAAAATCTCTTGATCAACACTAAGCCAAGGGATATCAGGCCTCTCCAGCTCCTTTTCAGTAGGCCATCTTCTGACAAATGCTTCAGACAACCGTTCAAACAAGTTTGTGCCTTCCTTTTTAACTGTGTGAGCTTGCAAATTAAACCTAGACTCTCCACTCAGTGAGCCCATATCAATAAACACAGCCTGATCCAGTTTTATGCTCCTTTTACCATTATCGCACACCCTTAAAATCCATTCCCATACATACTCCCAGACTTCTCCTTGAATGAATTAGCAGACTCATTGTGGTGGTTTGAAAGAAAATACTCCCCAAAGAAATGACTCTATTACGAGATGTGGCTTTGTTGGAGCGGGTATGGCCTTGTTGGAGGAAGTGTGTCACTGTGGAGGTAGAATTTGAAGTCTTTTGCTTAGCTTCAATCAGTGTCACAGTAGACTTCCTGTGGCCTGCATATCAAGATGTAGCCAGCACCATGTCTGCCTGCCTGCTGCCATGCTCCCCACCATGATGACAATGGACTGAACCCTCTAAAACTGTAAGTGAGCTACTTGAATTACATATTTTCTTTATAAGAGTTGCTGTGGTCATGGTGTCTCTTCACAGCTATAAAAACCCTAACTAAGACACTTACTAAGCTCTTTAGTAGTGTAGTACACCTCCTCATATACTACACTTTCTATCCGCCCTCTAGGAGCTCGCTTAGCCTTAGGTTTGGTTATAGGTCGAGAGGCAACTATTGGTGGACCCTGATGGAAAATGGTATTGTTTTGCCTGGCATTGCCTCCAGAGAAGGTCACTGATGATTTAGCAGACAACGAAGAGTTAATTTCCTCTGTCAAATGCAGAGAAGGCAATATTTCAGGGGATGGGCGTGGGAGTACATCCTCTGCTGAGGACAGAGAGACAACCTCCTCAGGTGAGATAAACCCTTGAGAATCTTCGGGTTTAAAGTTCTCGGCTTCAATAGGTCCTCCCACCCATCTCCATCCCAAGGTATAGGATCCCATTCTTTTCAAAATAGTGCCTTTACTTTAACTGCTGACACCCTCCAAGGATGGGACTTGAATTTTCACTGTTCATTCAGCCAAACTCATAATGAGGGCTTCAGTTTACTTTTTCACAATTTAGCTTTCTGGCTGCTGGAGAGAAGATTCTCTGCCAGGGCACCATTAGACTGTTTATGCACATCTGGAGCTGGTCAGTTTTATCACTGAGTTCATTGTTGTCCTTCACCATATTCTGAGATGCTAGAAGTTGGCTCATTGTATCATGGGGCTCATTCTTTTCCTTTCTCCATTATCCAGAGATGCTAGAAACAATCGACCAGCATCATCATTTTCCTGATTTCTTTCCACACATTGTCAAAAGTTTTATATACAGAGTCACCAAATTCACTGCCTCTCACAATTAGTGAGTGGGGATAATCAAATGCATTTGTCTCCTTAAATTTATAAAATAGGTCACATCATGGGCTTTCGGTACTCTCGGAGCTCCCAGGAGAGGCTTCAGTAACGCTTGATGTTGGCAAATTGAAAAGCCTAATCCAGAAACTTAAAATATTTATCCTTAGACTTCTATTGCTTTAGAACCATTTCTGATATCAAAATCTGTATTAGACAGGGTTCTCTGGAGGAACAGAACTTACAGAATGAATATATATAAAGGGGATTTATTAGATTGGCTTATAGGCTATATTCCAGCTAGTCTAGCAATGGTTGTCTATCTATAGAAGGTCTAAGAATCCAGTAGTTGTTTAATCCACAAGGCTGAGTGTTTCGACTGGTCTTCAGTGTATGCCAGAATCATGAAGAAGTGAGCTCCACTGCCAGTAAAGGAATGGACTTTCTAGCAAGAGTGAGGGCAAGCAGGCAAAGAGAGCAAGCTGCTTCTTCCACGGCCATTTCATATAAGCTACCAGCAGTCACCTCAAAATATCTGGATTAGAAGTGGGTCTTCCTACTTCAAATAATTTAATTAAGAGTAAAATCCCTATCAGATGTGCCCAGTGACTTGAGTTTTAGTTAATTCCAGCTATAGTCAAGTAGACAACCAAAAATAGCCGTCAAAGTACTCTGTGGTAAAGAATATCATCCATCATTTAAAAAAGAAATAGAGGCTGGGAAGGTGGCTCAGTAGTTAACGCACTTGCTGAAAGTGTGAGAGTGTCCTGCACTCATATGAATTCTTGAATGGGCATGGAAGCTGCCTGCAGTTCCAGAACTAAGAAAGTAGAAACAGGGCATCCTCAGGGCAAACTGGCTGGAGTAGCAGATCCCTGAGCTAAGGGTGTAACTGAAGAGACCCTCCCTCAATGAATAGAATGGAGAATGAGGAATCGAGGAAGACTCCTGACAGTCCTGGCCGCCACACATAGATATGCACTACATCCATACGCGTATAAACATGCATGCGTATATGTGTGCACACCACACATACAGACAAGTGAGGGAAAGTGCACATATGCCTTGTACAACAATGTCCATATTAACATTTTGAATGAGAATGGCAAATATGGAAACGCGTCAATACAATCCCATTCTGTGAGAAAAACAATTTCTCTGTTTTTCCCCCTCTCTCGCTGACATTTGTTAGAAAAAATAGTCATGACCAAATTGTTAATATTGTTATTATTATTACTGATTAAAACTGGAAGAGAGTCTAAGAAGATTTCATTTTATATTTCCCTTACTTGTCAATTACTTCAGTGTATTTTAATATAAACATGTGCTATGTAAATTTCCTTGAATTTTATTTTCATAATAATATTAAATTTGCATAAAATTGGATAACAATACAGATTTCCCATAACTCCTCTTACATGCATAAGTATGTGTGGTAGTTTGAATGAAAATGGAACCCATGGGCCCAGAGGGAGTGGCACCATAAGGAGATGTGGTGTGGCCTTGTTGGAGAAGTACGTCACTGCGAGTGGACTTTGAGGTTTCATATGCTCAAGCTAGGCCCAGTGTTACTCCCTTTTTCTGCTGCCTGATGATCCAGATGTAGAAGTCTCAGTTACCTCTCCAACACCATGACTACCTGCATGCTGTGAAGTTTCCCACCATGATAATAATGGACTAAACCTCTGAACTAAGCAGCCCCAATTAGATACTTCCTTTATAAGAGTTGCCATGGTCATGGTGTCTCTTCACAGCAATAGAAACCATAACTAAGATGGTATGGTATATTTGCTATGACTAACAGGCCAGCAATCGTATGCTGTTGTTAAATAAAGCATATCATTTATTTAAATTTGGGTGGGGATTTGTTTTGGTTTTGTGGAGATTTTTTTGTTGGTGCTGTTTTTATTGAATGTTCTTTTTCTCCCCAAGACCCCATCAGGAACGCCACATTGAGTTCAATCCTGCCTCCTCAGTTGCCTTTTTGACCTTCGTTGGTTTTAATGGTCTTAACAGTTCTGAGTCACAGTCAGGTACTTGGAAGACACCTTCTCTAGTAGATTGTATTTGATGTTTTAACTTAGGGTGAGGCCAAGGCTTGATGCTGGGGGATGAAAATCCATATCACATCACAGTAAAGTTACATGATTTGTGATTGTGGGTTTTGACCTTGAAGCAGCTTTTGTCAGGTTTCTGCACTGTGAGGTTCTCTTCCTACACAGCTCTCCTTTCACACTATAACATTCCAGAAGGAAGACATACAAGTCATATTGAAGGAATAAATATTTAGGCTTCCCCTCTTTTAGATGCAGTATGTAAAGGGCTTAGAAATCTTCTATAAAGGGGATGAGCTTCTTCATTAACATGAACTAATGTATTCAATCATTTGTGTAATTATGAATTCATGGATATTTGGTGTATATTTTGGGATACAACCAATAATAGCCAGAGTTCTCTAGAACAACAGAATCAGTAGAACAAATTTCCATTGATAAATGATAATGATAAATTAAGGAGATTTATCACATAGAGTTACTCAGTATATCTGGGCAATCCAACAATGGCTGTATTCACACTGGCAAGGCTAGGACCCAGTATTTTCTCAGTCCCTGAGATTCTGGATACCTCAGCAGTCCCAACCTGGTGCTGAAGACCTGAAAGAATTCTGGACTGGTCTTCAGTCCACAGTGGAAGCCTGAAGAAGCTGAGATGTGATATCAGCAAGTGAATGAAACACTATCATCAACTCTGCAATAGTAGGGTAGACAAATTAAGACTCGCAAACAAGGCAAATGATTCACCAAAGAAACTGGAAAGCAAAGCTACACAAAGCCAGGCTTTTTCCCATGGATCTCTTTTTATCTGGGTACCACCAGGGGATGCTGCCCATATTTAAGGAGGGTCTTCCCATTTCAAACAACCTGATCAAGCAAATCCCTTATGGGTGTGTCCAATGGCTTGTCTCTTAGTTGATTGGAGGTTCAGCCAAATTGACAACTGAAGTTAGCCACACAAGCTTTGACACTTTCGGTTGACTCTTGCCAACCTTGATATGTCTGTATCAATGCATCAAGATGCCCCAGGTTCATTCTGTTTATTTTCTTTCCCAGCCTTAGAATCAGCCATGTATCTAAGACTCGCAAGATCTCCTATTAGAGAACATTTAAATGCTGCTGTGTATAGCCACCTCAGACTACATCAAACCCAATGTGACTTTATAGTGGGTGCCTCAAATTCTGAAATCAGCTGATCATCATTATCCCATCCTTTTATGTTTCTGTAGATTTTCTCCCTGAAAGTAAGAAATCTCCCACCATCTGTCACTCATGCACGTAGCTTTTCAATTCCAGTCTACACATGTGGTACTAGCAGAGTGGCTTATTTCCATCCCCTTGGAAATTTGACTTCATCAATGTTGTGTACAGTTCCTTCTACACGTAGTCCTACAGCCTCTATTTGTTTCCAACGTTGCTTACCCTGTACCACTCTTTACAGCGTCTCCTGCATTTGTAATACAGAAATACTCTTTTTATAATCAACTTCTTTCCTTGGATTTACACACACTAAAGTTCATTCTTTCTGCTATACCTTGCAAAGGTTCTGAACAGTGTATCTGTCATTACAGT
This sequence comes from Peromyscus eremicus, assembly GCF_949786415.1. Taxonomy (NCBI): domain Eukaryota; kingdom Metazoa; phylum Chordata; class Mammalia; order Rodentia; family Cricetidae; genus Peromyscus; species Peromyscus eremicus. The sequence goes on along the minus strand of NC_081424.1, from coordinate 33,090,517 downwards.
CTTCCAGAGTAGTTTCGTTGTCCTGGAAACCCTCTGTGCTTCACCTGTTCATTTCTATCCCTCTCCCAAGACCACCTGCAAACCGTGGCTCACTTCACGCCTCTCCTTTTCCAGAATGTCACAGAATTAGAACAACAAATGTGTAGAGTTTCCAGACTGGCTTATCTCAGTACAAATTATTCCAAAAATAAGAAATTCAGACAATTGATTTAAAGTTTGGATAGAGGAATATAAGTTTGGAGGATGGGTTAAATTTTGGGGACTTTGTTTATTTAAATTTTTTTTTTTTTTTTGGTTTTTCGAGACAGGGTTTCTCTGTGTAGCTTTGCGCCTTTCCTGGAACTCACTTGGTAGCACAGGCTGGCCTCGAACTCACAGAGATCCGCCTGGCTCTGCCTCCCGAGTGCTGGGATTAAAGGCGTGCGCCACCACCGCCCGGCTTATTTAAATTTTTTAAATTAGAATTTTCTATTTGTACTCTACTCACTTATGTGTTCCTCTCCCCATTCCAACTCATCTTATGTCCTTCCTTCCACATTCTCTCTCAAATTTATGACATTTTATTCTTTAATTTTTATTGCTACACACACAGCGCGTGCGCGCACGCGCACACACACACACACACACACATACACACATCCCACACATCATATTGAGTCCTTTTAGATTTGCTCAGATTAAAATATGTAAACAGGATATTTCAAGTAGTCATGTAGCAATCAATGGCACTGGGTGGGAATTGATAAAAAATTTTCTTCTATGGAAGAAATTATTAATTCCATAACTTATAAGACAGGCCAGGATCTGTCAGTCTTAACTGGTAGATTTGTCTGTACTAACAGGGAGTGGCTGCCTCTGAAGTAACTGAAATTTATCCGCAGCTAGAATTCAAGTCATTTACAGGATATGGTTAAGAAAGCAATTTCATTCTAAATTTGTTTTCCCAATACCAGACTTTCTGAGAGACCATATTATGTTTAAAAACCAAATACCCATAGGTATATAGCAAAAACTATGCTCCACATGTCTTAATAGTGGGCTATTTAAAGTACAAAAATTATACCACACAGAAGCTCAAAAATGGAATGTAATAATCAGGCGGTTAAAGAGTATGCATTCTACTTAAGGACGAGCAATTGTTTAGGCATTTGTAAGTGAAAGTATATTTAAGACGCTAGGAGCTTCTCTATTGTTAAATTAAAATCGTTAGGTAGGAAAATGTTTTTTCAGCTGCTGCTGCCCCTGAGGCAGATTAAAAACATGTCTTGATGTGTTTGCATAAAAGATGCCAACACTTGATTTTAGAACTGGGTACCACATGCTCACTCTCCAGCTCTGAGTCAGTGGCTCATACTATTGTGGTGTTCTTGGTTAAACCGAAGCCAGGAAGCCCTGAACTAGAAATCCTCTAACAACGCCTATTCTTATGTGATAGTTAATCTGATCTTTGGGCAAGTATAACTCAGAATAGTTTGGGATTGAGATTTTGGATTTGGGGGCTTCTTACCTGAACTAAATAGAGCAAACTACTGATTATTTGGGAGCTGTTGAAGAGCAATTTCAGCAGAAAGTAATGATGACTATATTGCTTAAAAACTAAATTGTTTGAAAGCTTGCAGATTTGAGAGAAATAATCTAGATTTGGGGCTTAGAAATTATTTTTTTCCTTTACCTGAGTTTGAAAACTAAGAGTTTGTTAACCAGTTCAGACTAGAAACATCTTTCTCCAGTTCCTCAAAAGATCTTGGATAAATTTACCACATTACTTTAAAAATGACATTCTCCTGGGAATTATTAGAATTCAAAAGTCTTAGGGAACTGAAAATTCAGGAGCCTAGAAACACAACAAATTCTCAAAGATTTTGATGATTTTAAACCTTCAGAAATTAGTTAGCCAATGGAACAGGATTTTTATAGCATCTCTTTCCCCACCTATAAACTAGTAAATATTTTTCTAGTTATAGTTCAGTAAAAGCAAGAACGTGGCATTGAGGTTTGGATAGGAAGTATTTATCCAAAAGCTCATATGCTAAAGGCTTAGACCTCAGCTGCATGTGCCACTAAAGGGGAGGCTGATCATAAGGGTGCTAGCATCATCAGAGGATCAAGCTGATGATAATACACAGCTCAGTGCACTATTGAGCAGCATTGGATTCCAGGAAGTAGGTCACTGGAAATGCACCTTTGAATTGTGTGACTTGTCCCAGGAACTTTCTCCCTCACAGCCCCTCTCTGTATCTCTTTATACGGCCTGGCTACCATGAGATTTTTGCATATGTTTCTCCATTACACCCTTCCGTCTTGCTGTACCACACTGAAGGCCCAGAAATGCAAAGCCACGTGACCTTTGACTAAAACCTCTGAAAGAGTGAGCCAAAATAGCTTTCTTCCTTTAAGTTAGTTTTCTTAGCTACTTTATTACAGTGATGGAAAACTTACAAAAACAACGTTATGGTTAATCTTCATTGTCAGTTTGACTAGTTGTGGAGTTGCCTAGGCGACTGAGATATTCCAGATTCATTGATGGGGAAAGACCTTCACTGAATGTGACTGGCACCATCTAAGTAAAGGGAGAAATTTGAAAAGACCAGCAGAACATAGCACTCCCTCCCTTTGCTTCTCTGCTTTCACCAGGCAAAACTACATAGTCATATCACTCCTCCCCAACCAAGATGGACTGAACTCTCTGAAGCCATGAGGCAAAATATCTTCTATCGCTTAAACCATGTCATGTGATCCGGTTCCAACAATACCTATAGGTCACAAGGAAATGAACACCAATAGTTTAGTAATGAAAAAGACCAAGCAGTGAATTTCTTTAACTCAATAATCTCTATGCAATGAGTAGATCCAAGAACTTAGTTACAAGGACATTCAAAGATCACTTATGAAGGCAAACATTAACATATCAAACAGTATGTACTGTTTCATCTTAGAAAATATAAACAAGTAACATGTAAGTGACCCTTTCACATTTTCTGACTTTTCCAATAAAATCAGGTACTATTGCTAAACCCACTGAAGAAATTTGTGTGTAAAGAGATTAAACAACTTTCTTGGGTTTGTATCTTACTTCACTTCAGATAACAATGTCCAGTTGAATCCATCTTCTTAAAAAAAGTCTTTATTTCGTTTTTACTCTACAACTGATTAAAAATTCCAGTGTGTGTATGTACCATATTTTTGTAAGTCTTTTGTTGATGAACATCTGAGCTGGTTCTAGTCCCTAGCTATTGGGGAAGTGTTGCAAGAAAACATAAATGTGCTATGCGAGGACCTCTGTGGTATGCTGATTTACAGTCCTGAGGGTTAACACTCAGGATACAGTAGTGCTGGTTTTAGACTTTGAGAAATTCTCTTCCTCACTGAGCTCCCCAGGGGCTGCTCCAGTCTACAATATGCCCCCACTAGTGTATAGCAACCTCCCTCCTTCCCCTGGTCCTCAAGGATTGTTCTCATTTGGTCACCTGATACTGGCCATTCTGACTGAGGTGAGGTGGGATCTCAAAATAACTTAGATTTGCATTTCTCTGATGGGTAAGGATGCACTTGTAATATCTATTGGTCACGTATTTCTTCTTGGAGGAATTGTTCATTCAGTTGATTAGCACATTTATTTAGGGGTGATTGTGTGTGTGTGTGTGTGTGTGTGTGTGTGTGTGTGTGTGTGTGTGTGTGTGATTTTTGCAGTTCTTTGTATACTCTAGATATGAATCTCCTATCTGATGCACAGTTGGTTAAAAAAAACAACAACAACAAACTTCCGTTGCACATGTGGGCTGTCTCTGCTATGCTGATTCATTATCCATGCTGGACAGAAGCTTTTAAATTTCACATAATAGAATTTGCCAATTCTTATGATTATTTCCTGTGCTATTGGAGTCCAATTGCAGAAATTCATTGTTCATGCTTATATCTAAATATGTCTTCTTTATTTTTTCCCACTAGTTCAGAACTTCATGTCTTACATTAAGGTATTTGATACTTTGTGCATTGTTTTCTAGAAAGAGTGAGAGCTACAGATGGAATTTGGTTCTTCTACAGTTGGGCATTCAGTGTTTCCAGCACCAGTCCTTGTAAATGCAAAATTTTTTCCCATGTATGTTTTTAACACTTTGGTGAAAAATCAGGTAGAAGTAGTTTTCTTTTTTCTGGTTTTTTTTCCCTCTGTGCTGTTCTAATGGTCTATATGTCTGCTTTTGTGGAAATAGTATGCCATTTTGTTACTATGTGTGTATACTATGTTTTGTTACTATGGCTCTGTAGTCAATTTATAAGAAGGTAAAATCATGCCTCCAGAATTGTTCTTTGATTAAGATTGCTTTGTCTCTAACCATCTATTCTAGCCTGAGAAAGAGTTGAAAATTCTTTTGCCATAATCTTCCAAATGCTGGGATTACAAATATGAGCCACACCTGGCTTTAAGCAGCTGTTTTGTGGGGGAGGGGGTTGCTAGATCCTAATGGCTCCCTTGGGGGAGTGGATGAGAAGGTGTGGTGTCAACAGCACAAACACTGGGAGTCAGTTGAAGGCAAATAGCAAACGCATTTATTCAATAACAAGGAAGGCCTTATATACCCTCCTCCCAGCACTAAGCTGTGTCCCAATCTGGTGGCATTATGTGGTCATCCTTCATTGGCTGGGCACAATCAGGAACTCTGACAGCAACTGTTGCTAGGCCCTCAGGCAGACTACAGGTTGGCTCATAAGGAAATATGTTGTGTGCATGCCTTAGCAAATGGTTTGAGCCAATTTCCTCAGCCCTATGGACCTGCACTACTACAGGGAGATAAACTTTTTTTTTTAAAGAAAGTTGCCCTCTTCTATCTTCATCAAAGATAGGGATGGACAGGAACTAATTTTCATTCATAGCAATGTGTTTCAATTACAGAAATGGAGTTGATGTGCCTCTCCATATTTCTATAGTTATGATGTATATATGATCTTTGAAATAACAAAATTATCATTGATTTTTTTTTGCTTTTTGAAGAGAATGTACATAAAAGTAGAAATTAAAAACCTCTGTCTCAAGCCCTATAGCATGTCTGAGTGACAGCTGATGATCTCTGCAATTGATGTGAGCCATCTGATTTCATAATTTGGTATGATGCTTATTTGGCCCAGAAATATCTCTTAATTGTGATCATTCATCCTTTTTTAGAAATAGCTAGAAGCCTTCTTTTTTTCAAGGAATGTCTGCCTCTGGGAAAAGATTCTAAAGCAGAATGAAATAAATAAAAGCCTTTCCCCTCAAACTTTATTTTAGGCTTTCATTTCAGCTGACTGAATCAGATCAAGTTCAGTCTATATTAAAAGTGTTTAACTTTCATACTTACACCAGAGATAAGTGCAGAAAGAAAGTTTTGCAACTAAAAACATTTTGAGAATCAAAAATTGAGGCTTTCAATGACCATAATGATACAATGAATGCAAGGAGGTAGTTGAGACTGAAAAGGAAGCAAGCATATCTGCATTAATAATTGTTCCTGAATAGAGATTAAAAAGTCATGCCTTCAGTTGCCAGGGAGGGTAGACAGAGGTGAGCTGATGGGAGAGATGAAATTAAATACCCTATGTAGGATTAGGTCTTTTGTTACGTAGGATGGTGTCCTGGTTTGCTTTCTATCATTGTGATAAAACACTGACCAAACTAATTTGGGGGAGGAAAAAATTTACTTTGTTTATGTTCCCACAATTCTGTCTGTCATTGAGGGAAGTCAGGTCAAGAACTGAAGCAGAGACCATGGAAGGACACTGCTTACTGGCTTGCTTTTCTATTGTTGTCACAATAATTATTATCATTTTAGCAACTTAAACCAAACACCTTCCCTCTAAGAAAAAAATAAATAAAATAAAATCAGCAGCAGCAGCACCAAAACCCTGAGATAGTCCCGTAGAGTAGATCAGAATTCCTTCTGAGAGCCTGCCAAGATAGAATCAAGGTATTACAAAGGCTGTGCTTCTTGATGTTGTCCCACTTCATTGATCATAGTATTTGGTCCCTCACAGTTGTAGGACAAAGGTCCATTTCCTGCACCCCTTGGTTTATGACTCTTCTCCTTCATCTCCAGAACCATATCAGCTTTCTCTGACCTTTTGTGAACTCTTCCTCTGATCACAAATGTCCTTGGAAAACCAAATGTCATTTGCGTTTGAATTAGTTTTCCACATTGTGCAATGAGCTATGCAACTTTCATAGAGCCATAATCCAAAGTATGACATGAACAGCCCGATAGGGTGGTTGCTTTCCTCTGAAACATCACATGCCAGGACTCAGTTGCCTGCATTGCTCTCCGTATTGTTACTGTCAAAGCTTCCTCAGAAAATCTCATTAAGCTCTCAACATTCAATGGCTTTTGCATCCCAAAATTCCAAACGCTTCCACAATTCTCCCCAAAACAATGTGATCAGGTCTATCATCCCACTTCTGGTACCAATTTCTCTTCTGGTTTTGTTTCTTTTTTTTTTTTCTTTTTTTTTTTTTTTTTTGGTTTTTCAAGTCAGGGTTTCTCTGTGTAGCTTTGCGCCTTTCCTGGGACTCACTTGGTAGCCCAGGCTGGCCTCGAACTCACAGAGATTTGCCTGGCTCTGCCTCCCGAGTGCTGGGATTAAAGGCGTGTGCCACCACCGCCCGGCTCCTGCTTTTGTTTCTATTGCTGTGATAAAATACTAACCCCCCAAAAAAAAACTCAAAGGGAAAGCATTTATTTGGCTTACAGATTACAGTACATCTTGGAAGGAAACAAACCAGTAAACGTTGTGTTCCTCCATGCTCTTTGTTTCAGTTCTTGTCTCCAGGTTCCTGCCTTGAGTTCCTGCTTGACGTCCCTGAATGAAGGGTTGTAACCTGGATACCAAATCACCCTCTTACCCTCAAGTTGTTTTGGGTTAGTATTTTATCACAGCAACAGAAACTGAACGACATCAGATGATAATTATCTACTTTACTGTATCATTGACACCTGGTGGGCTTTCTAAGCGACCCACTTTAGAATCTACCAATGACTCTGATTCAGTAGGTCTGGGCAGAGCCTAATAAGTCACATATATACTAAGTTTCACATGACTTGATGTTGTGTAAAGGCAAACTTGAAGCCACTGGTAAGAGAGACTCGTCTTTTATTTCCTGGTTGTAACTTTCTGTGTTCAGTATTATCCATTTACTCTCTTTTATGTCACTGGATTTATGCCTCCTCCCACAGGGACAGATGTGGTACCAGGATGTCCTCTCTAGCCTTAAGCATTGTTCTCTTGCCTTGCTAGTCAGACCCATGGAAATTAATAGTGTTTACAGCTTTAGCATTGTGTTCTTTCCCTGATTGCTTTCCTAATATGTTTCCACATTTTATAGTCTTTTTATAGACTCATCAAGTTACAATTTTCAGTTTACCACATGTTTCTGCAAGTATCCTAAGTAATATAGTAGGTTAAGCTGCCAACTATAAATTATTTCCCCTGTATCAAGTATGTCCAGGATGAGAGAGTCTAAATATATTTGCTGATTTTTGACACCTCTGAACTTGCCAGCTTTGTGCCTTTTTGAAGAACAAGAACGAAATGTTACTGGAAGCTAAAGGAAAGAGGATGCTTATTATGAAGTGGTAAACTGCTACCTGTATTATTACTGTAATAATGTAAACTGCATTATTCTGAAAATCAAACAATATACTAATTAACTAAGTACGCCACTTGGAATTTCATGTAAAAGCTTATCACTTCATTTTTTTTTTTTTTTGGTTTTTTGAGACAGAGTTTCTCTGTGTAGTTTTGGAGCCTGTCCTGGATCTCACTCTGTAGACCAGGCTGGCCTCAAACTCACAGAGAGCTGCCGGGCTCTGACTCCTGAGTGCTGGGATTAAAGGCATGAGCCACCAACACCTGGCAAAAGCTTATCACTTCAAGTGTGAGTGACAGTTGGTCATTGTGGTGGTTTGAAAAAAAATGACCCCCAAATTTGGCACATTAAAAGGTGTGGCCTTGTTGGAGTAGCTGTAGTCTTAGAGGAAGTGTGTCACTGTGGAGTTGGGCTTTGAGATCTCATACATGCTCAAGACACTGCCCAGTATCTCAGACCAGTTTCTTTTGCCTGCTCAAAACATAGGACTCTCAGCCACTTTTCCAGCACCATGTCTGCCTGCATGCTACCATGTTGTACCATGACGATAATGGACTAAACCTCTGAAAATGTAAGATACACCAATTAAATGTTTTTCCTTTTTAAGAGTTGTCGTGGTCATGATATCTCTTCACAGCAATAGAAACCCTAATGAAGTCATCTTTAACCACAAAACAGAATTGTCAATGAACCTCTCAAGTATTTCAGGCCTTTTTTCTTTTTGATGCATCTATAAGAAAACAATGGAGATAAGCTAGGTGAGGGACTATTAAAGAGTCAAGGAGTCATTAAGGTTCAACATTTCTGACCTCTACAAATGACTAAACTTAAGATATAGCCTCAGGTCAAGGATCATCTCCAGCATGCTCTTGTAAAACATGATCTAAAGATAAAGATGAGGTTATGGATCTAACATCTTCTGAGACTTGATAAGAGCTAAGATACTGTCCCAGAAAACTACTTGATCATACAATAATTGTGTAATGAAAGGAGTCTTGAGTCATTAGGTTTTTGTACAAAGCAATTTGTAATTCATCAGTAGATAACTAACTTACTGTGACTGTAAGATAAATAGTAGCCACAGGCCCTGCCCACGCGCTTAAATGGCAGAACTATGCATAATTTAGTGACCCTGGCCCTAGTTAAAGTTTCTGATCACTCCTTACAATATGACTAGATATTTTTGGTAAAGTTTTATATTAGTTAATTTTGCATACTTGTGACAGAATACCTAGCCAAGCAACTTAAAAGGAAAAGACATTTCTGGCTTCATAATTTCATAGGGCTCGTGATTGCTTGGCTGTATGTGCTTGAACAAAACCTCATGACAACAGAGAATAGCTGGTTACCTCATAGCAGACAGAAAGAGAGAAACAGGAAGAAGAAGAAAGGATAATATACCCCCAAGGCCCCGTGCCCAGTGACCAACATCTTCAACTTTGCTCCCAAAGCTTCACCATCAGCTATTCAGAATCGAAAACATGACCTTGCAGGGGTATTTCATATTCAAATATTAACCACTCTGATATTTGATCTGTTTTGTCTAGCTTAACTTTTGTTGTCATTTGCAACCATATATCTCTAAACTTTTTGTTATTTGAAGTTCTTATTGATTTAGTCTTGGTATTTATGGCCGTCTGCTAACTTTTTCTTAGGACGAATTGTTTCCTTGAGTGTGTTGATGATCTGAACTATTTTTGTCATCTCAGAGAACACTGAAGATGTGTTTTTATCCAGAGTTACATTATGTGTACATTATTATTATTAAATTACAAAATTATCATAAAATTAGTATACAAAGTAGATTACACTATTTTTAGTGTTAATTTTTGTTATTTTACTTTTTATAAAAGGACTCGTGTAGCTCAGGCTGGTGTCAAACTCACTATGGATCACCTTGAACTTCTGATTCTCCTGGATTTATCTCCCAAGCACTGGAATTAAAGGTATGTGTTACCATGCATGACTATTCCACAGATATCTGGCTTCCAGACTTTATGGGTAAAAATTAATGCAAATGTCACTATCACAGAGCAGAAGGCTCATGGTTACAATTATCTAATGAGAGTTTTTCCTCATCCTAACCCCAGGTCCAGACAAACGCCCACATCACCTTCCTGGGCTGGCAGGCAATTTGTTTCTAGTCAACCATTGCATTGCATTTTTGTATTCCTGAATGCTACAGTTTAGATCTAGAATATTCCTCAGAGATCCATTTTTTTAAAGGCCTCGTCCCTAGCTTAAGGCTATTGGGAAATGATGGAAACTATGAGAGGTGAGGGTCTGCTGAGGGGTATTCATGTCTTTTGGAGTGTGCCCCTAAGTAGACTGTGGGTCATGCCCCCTTCCTCTGCCTCTATTACTTCCTGGTCATGAGGTCAATGAGTTATTGTGCCGTTCACTCCCTGCCATGAAGTGCTGTATCACCAAAGGCCCCAAAGCAGTGGTGCAAATCAGGAACAGACTGAAATCTCCAATACCACAGGCTGAAGTAAGCCTTTTGTCTCTGCACATTCTCTCCAGTGTTTTCTAGTAGTGACAGAAAGCTAACAAATTGACTTTGGGCAGAAAACTGAGAAACTATATCTCAAAGAAAACCAAAGCTTAATGACCCAGTTCAAGGGTGTCTAGAAGCCAAATTCTTGGCCCTTGAGATTAAAAGATACTCCCAGGAAACCAGACATAAATTTTCTTTTACTGTTCTGGTTTTTGTCTCCTCTTCAATTCTAACTTCTGAGATTTTCTTAAAAGATCCTTATTTTTTTGTTGGTATATATTCACTGTATATAGTACTGGTTTTCATAACGACATTTTTTGTGTAAGTGTGAACTGTGCTTTGACTATGTCCTGAGGCTTTTTTTATATGTGTAAGTATATAGGCTAACGTGTGTGTGTGTGTGTGTGTGTGTGTGTGTGTGTGTGTGTATGTGTTTGAGATTCCAAGTAGTTACTAAGTAGGTTTTGTTGAATTAATACAGTATTTCCAGGTGCTTTAGCAGGCCTTTTGGACTGTCTAATGTACAATGTTACCAGTGATGGCGATCTTCTGGTTTATTTTCTTTGCCTTCTGTTACTTTATTTTTTCTACTTATGCTTTTAGCTTATTCAAGCCTTTGATTTTTCATGGCTCCAGTAACAACTATATTCTTCTTTATACCTCAATATCATATTTCATAAATTTCATTATTTATATACCCAAGAGAAAGGATTTCTTTCTACAAATGAGCATTGTATGTTGCTTAGAATTATCTTTGCATGGAGGAGGAATACTATACTCACTGCTCTACTGTTAGTCACTCACATGTTATAACAGTGTGGCCATTTGTACACAGGACAGACACAGGCTCCATGCACAAGGCAGTTTACACAGTGTCTATAATTATCAAAGTATAACAGACACTCCATCATTGTGAGCTCTGCATTTACTATGACAATGATTTACATAGCATTTGCATTGTTAAATATACCTAATCTGCAGATAATTTTTGGGGGTTGCATGCCATTTTATATAAGGAACTAAAGCATCTATAGATTTTGATATTCAAAAGATGTCCAAGGCCAATCCCCACAGACACTGAGGGTGACTGTAATTATTGTGATTTATACATAAGCTTCTTCCCAATGGGAAGTCCAGGGACATGACTTACACACTAAAAATGTCTTGATGTCACAACAATATAGTTGCTTATTACATTTCAACCAAGTCCATGCTGATGCCTGAAAATCTTGCACTCGCCTCTCCAGTGTGAGCCTCAGTCTCTCTTCTATCATTCCTGCTCTGTCTTAGCTAGAGTCTCCATCTCAGTAGAATTTTCCCAAACCCCAGTAGGTTCCTACAATCAGTGTGCTTTTGTTGTCATGGATCCCCCACAGCCAATCCAAGACCATATCTATGCAGAATTCAAACATGCTGCCATTATATGGTAGGTAGTTTTTAAAGTCACCTATCAGCATTTTCACCAAGATGTTCCAACACGTTTATTTCAACAACTGAGAGAAACTTACAAATGCTTGGTCATTAACAATGAATGCACAGTAAGTAAATCAGTGATAAAACATCAGGAGGGAACTACCTGCTCATTAGCACTCTGTTCTGCTTAAGATCAAAATGTTGAAGAAGAACATCTGATTGGTCTAGATGTGTCCTTCTGATCACAAGCATGAGGAAACTGATCACTGAAAAAGAAACAGAAAGCTTGTAAGAGTCAGGGCCTCAGGATACAAGCTGTTAGATATTTTCCCCTAGTCATGACAGGAAAAATGTGCCCATGAACTCTCCACAATATGGTGGTCTGAACAAGACCAACAAAAAGACAATACCAGTTGACATGCAAATGTAGACATGGGAAGTCCACCCCTAGGTGAAGAGCTACAGTTGATAAATGTTTGCTGAGAGAAGGGAATCAGTTTCTTCCAAAGATGAGCTCCCACACAGGTTTCCAGTCCTAAATGGTCAGCCCTGGACAGCATATAAGCATATGAGCAAAGCTAAGTAAACTCAGTAGCTTGTGTGTGTGTGTGTGTGTGTGTGTGTGTGTGTGTGTGTGTGTGTGTGTTTATGTGATAATAATAATACTTAAAGGAGCTGGGCAGCGGTGGTGCATGCCTTTAATCCCAGCACTTGAGAGGCAGAGCCAGGTGGATCTCTGTGAGTTCAAGGCCAGCCTGGTCTACAGAGAGAGATCCAGGAAAGGCACCAAAACTACATAGAGAAACCCTGTCTCAAAAAAACCAAAATAATAACAATAATAATAATACTTAAAGGAAAGATTCTGAATTTGGGGACATGGGAGAAGTTGGATAGTTGGATGAGTAGTACGCATGTATGGAAGTTCTCAAATAAAATAAATCTAGGACCAGGTATAGTAGCTCACATTTTTTAATAGCTTTTATTGTTTTGATACAGCATATCACTATGTAGGCCTGGCTGTCCAGAGCACAGTATGTAGCCAGCACTGGCCTTGAATTCACAAAAGCCATTAAAAATAAATAATCTTCTTAGACAGAGAGGGAAGTGAATACAGGTCTGTAACATACAACAAAACACAGCCACACGTGCAGCAGTTTCAGGAAACAATGCTTTTTTTGTCTACATTTTCTTTTTACAAGACTAAGAACCAAGTACTTGTATAAAATCCTAAACATAGTTTCTTACAGGACTTCAGCACTGTTTTAAAAGTGTGGCATGCAGACCTTTTATTCGGACCACGCTCTGAAGTAGAACTGATAAGAATAATATGCACCTTGGAAATGTCCTAATCTTAACAAATGCAAGTACACATTACACAAAAGAAAGGAGACTTGGTTCTTGCCTCCCACCTCCACAGCCTCCCTGGGGAAGGCCAGGTCCCAGTGGGGTTCAGTTGTCCTGTGTCTTCATGATCTGTACTGACTGGGCAGAAGAGTTATGAGGAGCCTCAGTGCTGCCAGCGTGTAGCTGGCATGGGGCGATCATTCTTGAAGTGCCACTGGCCATGATGTGAAGCCCAATCCAGACTCTTCCTTCCCTCACAACTTTTTGTAACAGGTGCAGCCAATGAACCCCTGCCACCGTCTTCCTTAAATGCACACAAATAAAGTGTTACCAAGTCCTGGAGGTGAAGCTGTGCCTACTTCCATGAATCATATCTTGTGTCCATGACGCTGCAACTGGGAGTGAGTCATTTCGACTTAGTTAGTTTCTCCAAAATAAGAAATACCCGTGCTAACGATTTAGTAGCTACATGGGAGTACAAAGACAACATCTAGAAAAGTGTTGATTTACACACTTTTACCTCAAACAACAAGCATAGTTTGTTTGCACTCTGCCATCAGAACCCCAAATGAACCCTGAGAGTCATGTGCTGAAACAGACCAGTCTCCTACTCATGCAGTAAGAAGACAGAGTTGAGGGCAGGTATTTGGTGATATGGAAGCCAGCCAAGGGCTTGGAAGACATTTATGGACAAAGGAAACAGACACAAAACATGCTCATGTATCTTCGAAAAATCTGTATTTATATTTGATAATGTTGCTAAATTTAGAGCCAGTGACAGAAATGCATGACACCTGCTTTTACTTAGGTAGCCAAATCCCAGCTGTGAAGAAACAAATGCACTACCAGAAATACTCATGATTTTGTATATCTGATGCTATATTTTGGGTTGGATTTGGGTTTCTTGTTTCATTCTGGTTTTTAGTACAAATACATGTGATCAAATATATAGGGTGAAGTATACCCTATCTTCCAGTTTATGTCTCTACACAGTTAAAACTTAAGGAACAAAATTCAATGGAAATTTAATAGGAGGATTAGATGGTTTGGCACATAGCTTGAATCCTTTTCCCCCTTAAAGCAAAACAAAATAATAGAGGCGAGCTAAAGCAGTCTGTGGCTGTTGATCCCAAGAATATTGTATAACACAGCAGGTGGATCTCCAAGAACTCTGGGTCTGCAATCTTCCCGAGAACTAGAGGTTCTTTGCATGACCAGCCATGCCCTGCTCCAGTGACGGAAGGGAAGAAATGAAAACTCTCTTGGCAATATGAAGCTCTTCTTTTCAGTACCAGAAGCAAAATACAGACAATTGGTTAAGTAAATCAGATTTCCATAGCACTTATAACCCATTTGTCTATTTCCTTGGCCACAAGAGCTAGAATTGGCCAAGGAGTGTTCTGTCAATTTTTCTGGGAGTTACTGTGTTTTGGAAACCATGCTTGAAACGTAAGGGTGAATAAAACATGGTACCTTCTTTCAAGAGGTTCACATTCTAATGGAAAAATTACCATATGAATCATTGCAAAAGAAAAGAAAGAATTCTTAATGGTTTTAGAAACAGCATTCTATAAGGGAGATTTTTAACTAGAGGAATCAGAGATGAATCCAGTAACTGAACTGAACAACAAAAAAATACATATTTCATTAGGCAGGAAGTAGTAAGAAGATATTAAGATATTATACATTATGTATTCTTTTGTAGCTGGCTTATTTCACCTGCATAGGACATTTTCAATTCACAAACGTGTGCATTTGTAATATGTTCATTTTTCATTACTATGAAGTATTTCATTAATAGTATAAATTTCATATGAATATATCACTGAGTACCTACCATTTGTCTTAACTCAGTCTGGCATAACAAAACACAGACTTAATGGCATACAAGACAGAAATTTACTTTCTCTGGTTCTAGAGGCTGGCAAGTCCAAGATTAAGAGGACAGCATGGTTCATGTCCGGTGAGGGCTCTCACCAGGGGCTGCAGGTGACCATCATTCTGTGTGTCCTTATCCAACCTTGTTGCCCGTCTTTCCCTTTTATTGTAAGGACAAATTGATCCTACTATGAAGGGCCCATGACCTTGGCTTCACTTTCCTCGAATAATATCACATTATGGGTTAAACATCAGCATGCATTTTAAGAAGACACAATCTACTCCATACCATCATTTTCTCATCTTTTTTATTTTATTTTTTCATATATATATTTTTATTAAGAGATTTTCTATTCATTTTACATACCAACCACAGATTCCCCTGTCCTCCCTCCTCCTGCCCCGGAGCCTTTCCCCCCAACTCACCCCCCATTCCCACATTCTCCAAGGCAAGGTTTCCCATGGGGAGACAGCAGAGCCTAGTACATTCAACTGAGGCAGGTCCAACCAAGCCCCTCCTCCCTGCACCCAAGCTGTGCAAAGTGTCTCACCATAGGCACTAGGCTCCAAAAAGCCGGCTCACGCACTAGGAACAGGTCCTGATCCTACTGCCTGGGGGCCCCCTAAACAGTTCAAGCTAAACAACTGTCTTGCTTATATAGAGGGACTAGTCCAGTACCATGGGGGCTCCTCAGCTATTGGTCTACAGTTCATGTGTTTCCGCCAGTTTGGCTAGTTGTCTCTGTACTTTTTCCAATCATGGTCTAAATCTCTTGCTCATAGAATCCCTCCTCTCTCTCATCGATTGGGCTCCTGGAGCTCTGCCTGGGACCCGGCCATGGATCTCTGCATCTGCTTCTGTCAGTCACTGGATGAGGGTTCTATGATGACAGTTAGGGTATTCAGCCATTCGATCACCAGAGTAGGCCAGCTCAGGCACCCTCTCGACTATTGTCAGTAGTCTACAGTAGAGTCATCCTTGTAGATTCCTGGGAACCTCCCTAGCACTCTGCTTCTCCCTGTTCCCATGATGTCTTCATTTATCATGGTATCTCTTTGTTTGCTCTCCAACTCTGTTCCCATTTCAGCTCAAACCTCTTGTTTCCCTAAGCTCTCATGCCCTGTCCCTTGCCCTCCAATACTCCCCTCACCCTCAGTTTGATCATGTAGATCTCATCCATTACTCCATCTCTGGGTGATCCACGCATCCTTCCTAGGGTCCACCTTACTAGTTTAGCCTTCCTAGATCTGTGGGTTGCAGTCTGATTGTCCTTTGCTTTATATCTAGTATCCACTTATGAGTGAGTACATACCATGTTTGTCCTTCTGTGTCTGGGTTACCTCACTCAGGATGATATTTTCTAGTTCCATCTATTTGCCTGCAAACCTCATGATGTCATTGTTTTTCTCTGCTGAATAGTACTCCATTGTGTATATGTACCACATTTTCTTTATCCATTCTTCAGTTGAGCGGCATCTAGGTTGTTTCCAGGTTCTGGCTATTACAAATAATGCTGCTATGAACATAGTTGAGCATGTGTGCTTGTGGTATGATGGAGTATTCCTTGGGTATCTGCCCAATAGTGGTATACCTGGGTCTTGAGGAAGAATGATTCCCAATTTTTTGAGATACTGTCATGCTGATTTCCAAAGTGGCTGTAGAAGTTTGCACTCCCACCAACAGTGGAGGAATGTTCCCCTTGCTCCACATTCTCTCCAACATAAGCTGTCTTCAGTGTTTTTGATCTTAGCCATTCTGACAGGTGTAAGATGATATCTCAGAGTCATTTTGATTTGTATTTCCCTGAGGACTAAGGATATTGAGCAATTTCTTAAATGTCTTTAAGCCATTTGAGATTCTTCTGTTGAGAATTCTCTGTTTAGCTCTGTAGCCCATTTTTTAATTGGATTGTTGGATATTTTGATGTCTAGTTTCTTGAGTTTTTTATATATTCTGTAGATCAGCCATCTGTCAGATGTGGAGTTAGTGAAGATCTTTTCCCATTCTGTAGGCTGTGGTTTTGTCTTATTGACCGTGTCCTTTGCCCTACAAAAGCTTCTCAGTTTCAAGAGGTTTGATGTGTGAATTAAGCTTTAGTAATGTTTCTTTTACATATGTGGGTGCTCTTGTATTTGGGGTATAAATGTTCAGAATTGAAACTTCATCTTGGTGGATCTTTCCTGTGATGAGTATGTAATGTCCTTCTCAATCTCTTTTGATTGATTTTAGTTTGAAGTCTATTTTGTTGGATATTAGGATAGCTACACCAGCTTGCTTCTTAAGACTATTTGATTGGAAAGACTTTTCTCGGCCTTTCACTCTAAGGTAGTGTCTGTCTTTGAAGTTGAGGTGTAATTTTTGTATGCAGTAGAAAGATGGGTCCTGCTTTCGTATTTGTTCTGTTAGCCTGTGTCTTTTATAGATGAATTAAGTTCATTCATATTAAGGGATATTAATGACCAGTGATTGTTAATTCCTGTTATCTTTTGGAGGTAGTATGTGTGTGTTTTTCTCTCCTTTGGGATTTACTGCTGTGGGGTTATCTGTTGCCTGTGTTTTCATGGGTGTATCTGACTTCCTTAGGTTGGAATTTTCCTTCTAATGCTTTCTGTAGGGCTAGATTTGTGGATAGATATAGTTTAAATCTAGTTTTGTCTTGGAGTGTCTTGTTCACTCTGTCTATGGCGGTTGAAAGTTTTCCTGGGTATATTAGTCTAGGCTGGCATCCATGGACTCTTGGTGTCTGCATTACATCTGTCCAGGACCTTCTGGTTTTCAAAGTCTCCATTGAGAAGTCAGGTATTATTCTGATAGGTCTGCTTTTATAAGTCACTTGGCCTTTTTCCTTTGCTGCTCTTAATATTCTTTCTCTGTTCTGTATGTTTAGTGGTTTAATTATTATGTGGCAAGAGGACTTTTGGGGGGGTCTAGTCTGTTTGTTCTGTATGCTTCTTGTATTTTCATAAGTATTTCCTTCTTTAGGTTGGGAGAGTTTTCTTCTATGATTTTGTTGAATGTATTTTCTGTGCCTTTGAGTTGGTATTCTTCTCCTTCTTCTGTCCCTATTATTCTTAGGTTTGGCCTTTTCATGGTGTCCCAGATTTCCTGGACATTTTATGTTATGATTTTTTTGGCTTTGGTATTTTCTTTGACTAACGAATCTATTTCCTCTATTGTATCCTCTACACCAGAGATTCTTTCTTCCATCTCTTGTATTCTGTTGGTTATGCTTGCATCTGTGTTTCCTGCTCATTTACTCAGATTTTCTATTTATGGCCTTCCCTCTTTCTGTGTCTTCTTCATTGTTTCTAGTTCACTTTTCAGATCTTGAACTGTTTCCTTCACATGTTTAATTGCTTTTTCATGGTTTTCTTGGCTTTCTTTCAGGGATTTATTGATTTCTTCCCATTTTTTGTTTTTCTTTTCCTCAATTTCTTTAAGGGAATTTTTCATTTGCTCTTTAAAGGCCTCTAGTATCTTCATGAAGTTATTTTTAAGGTCACTTTCTTCTACTTCTACACTGTGATGTTCAGGACTTGCTGTTGTAGAAGGGCTGGGTTCTGGTGATGCCATATTGCTCTTTATGTTGTTGTATGTATTTTTGTGCTGGCATCTACCCATCTCTTCCTCCAATAGGTGCAAGAGGTGCCTGTGTCTGAGTGAGTTGCTATTGGTCCAATCTGTGCTTGCTGTTCTGTGTCTCAGGGGGGCCCTCTAGGTCCAATCTTAGCTCTTGGTCTAATTGGAACTGGCAGATTCTGTATCTCCAGGAGCTGCTCTTGGTCCAATCCAAGCTAGCTGATTCTGTGACTCACGGAGCCACTCTTTATCTTATCAGGGCTCTTGGTACAGTCAAAGCTGACCAATTCTGTATCTCAGAAAGCCACTCTTGGTCCAATGAGAGCTAGAGGATTCCATGTCTCAGGAAGTTACTCTTAGTCCAATGAGAGCTGGTGCTTTGGTTTCCATTTCTCAGGAAATTACTGGGGTCACAGGCAGATGGGTATTGGGGTAGGGCATGGAACCTGTAGATTGCAGGGCCTGATTGGGGGGGGGTGGTAGATGGGGCTTCCCGCAGTAGTTTTCCCTGCTGGCTGGCAACTGGGGCAGAGTTGGGTGGGGGTTCCCAGAGACTGGCTGTGTCCTAGAGCCATTTTCTCATCTTTGAGCATTTGTACAAACCATTACATGGACATGAGCTCCTGTGTGTGCCCTATGTCCCTAGGATCAAGAACCCAATCACTAAGTTTAGCATCAGAGAACACTTATAAAAGAGTTTTCTCAAGTGGTCACAAAGCCTCAAACTCTAGATTTCCACAGCAATGTTTAAGAATTTTAGCTGATCTGTATCTGTCCTGCATTTAGTATTAGCCATGCTTTCAAGTCTAATTAAGCTGGTAGTGTTCAGGATTACTTCTAATGGTTTTTATGTGTATTTTCATGAAGGGCCATGATATTATTTTGTAAAATGTGGACTCGTCATCTTCCTCAAAGAATGGCTTGTTCATCTTGTCTTTTGAGTTATTTTGTATCTTACCTTATTAATTTGTTTCTTTGTTCTAGAATGAGTTCCCTAATTCATATAAGCAAAGCTAATGCCTTTTCCTGAGCTATCATTTTACTCTCATGATGGTATCTTTTGATTGCTGTATATTCTTAATCAATTAATGGAAGTCAGGTTCTTTTATTTGGTTGTACAATTAGCTCTTGTCTTGTTCTATTTAAGAAAATCTTGTCCACCTTACATTTTCTATAAAAATTAATAAACTTTATGGTTTTATCTTTCATAAAGTTAGATCTAAAATTCATATTTCAATCTATAATCCACTAAACATTATATTTTGTATCTGATATAAGTTAGGAATCACAATTTGTTTATTCTAAAAATGTATCAATTGTTCTAGCATTCTTTACTAAATCCACTATGTTTTCCTTAATTGCAATAGGAATTTCTTAAATTAAGTTGTCTTATACATGTAGGATGACTGCTACACTCTTTATTTTATTCTACTGGGTCTCTTGTTAGTTTTTTTTTTTTTTAATCTTCATTGTGCCAGAACGTACTGCCTTAGTGAATGATAGTGAGTCTCTAAATAATGCAAAATATAAATCATCACATTTATCTTTCTCAAAGTTTTATTGTGTATTCTAAAGTTGGATTGACAATTTTCACACATGATATATTATAGCTGAATTTTTCCTGTGCCCACCTGGCTCCTGTGTCCTCACAGTCTCACAGCTGCTCAGACTCATGCCACATCACAGAAGAGGGGGTAGAAAGTACGTAAGAGCCAGAAGTTGGGAAGATGTGAAACAAAACCTATCTTCTGGGTATGACATAGCATTAAACTCTTGAATGCACTGAAGCTATGGTTATCTATATGAGACTTGCACAAAATTGGGCCTGTCAACATTTCATCATGGATGGGTAAGAGCCCATGAGGCCCTCTGTGAGGAACTATAGGCAATTAATGATTAAGGTAGGGTATCATTTTCTTTAGTGGTATAGTCATGAATAATTTGCCCTTGCTCCAGTAAACAACACTCTACCCACTCCTGGGTAAGAAACTCTAATTAAACTCAGATGGCCATGCACAAAACAAAGACATGAATGTAGGAAAGGGACATTTTGAGAAGTCTACTCTTCTAGTGGGAAAGGGAGGAGAATGAGAAATAGTAATGGGTCATGAAATAACTAAATTCATTACACAAATGTACAAAACTCTCGATCAACAACAACAAAACTTTCTTTAAAGAAATTCCTCTGACAATGGCAAGGTTTTGTTTTTAAAATAATATTTTCCGAGGAGAAACCTATTCTCACTGAAGAAGCTCACAGAAATTCCTTGTTAGAGGTGCTTTCAGCCTGTGAGCTAGCTCACTTTGAGAATCTGTCAGCTCTGCCCACATCAGGGCATCTGTGAGACTGTGAGAAATACAATGACGGTTTGGGTCCAGAGGAATTAGACATGAATCATTTCCTTATTCACATGGCTTGTAACTTTGGTCTTCCTTTCCATGTGTTCCAGTCACGGGACACTCACTCTGCCTTCCTCATCAGGCTGCTTCTCTCAGCTGCAAAGGGAAGAAGGCAAAGAAAACATTTTTGGGGAACCCAACGCCATGGCTTTGTTCCTTGGAGTGTTTCTCTGTCTAGTGCCTCTGCACATATATGAAAGAGGAGCTTCAATGCTCAGGAGATCTCAGAAGTCTCAACATGAGAAGGAGACAGAATAAAAAATTCTAATGTAGTTTTGAGCTGCCCTCTTTCTTTTTCTCACATAATTGACATCTTCAAAGCAATGATAGGAGAGACATAACTTCGAAAGGAAAAATTCCAATGTAAACTAAATTTAGAAGAAGCTATGTATAACCAAATGTGCTTGCTTTCATTTCAGCAAACAGCAAACTGTAATTTTGGGAGGAGTGAAATATTTCACAGGAAAAAAATTATTTTGCAATGACTCTATCTCCCAAGAAACACCTAAAAATTCAGAGTTACCTAAATATAACAAATTTAAAGCTTATGTTTCTTCATGACTTATATAAACTAAAATTGAAAAGGAAATTATTAACATGAATAGAAACAAATGGTAGAAATAAAAATATATTTAAAGGTCTGGAGAGTATTAGGACACACAAACAATGCCATTTTGGGCAACTTAGAATATCAGAGCTCTATTCAGAGTCCCTTTAGTTACAACACTGTACTTGGGCATTGGAGTGGAAGCCAAGATCATTGCTGGTGCTTGGTATCACAGCAGGGTGGCCATAATGGACAGCTGTGCTGTGGAAGAACAGTCAAATCTGTCTCGGGTGTCCTCAACAGTAAAATTAGGATAAATATTAGAAGATTTTCATACACATAAAACACAAGATTATGAGAAGTACAGAGACTTTTCATAGGTAACTTCCTGATCCAGCAGCGAGCCTTCATCTGTAGGACCAAGTGACTATTGTACAATCACCTATGGCTTGTGGAAATCATTTTCTAGACTTTGAGCATATAAAAATCTGTATCATGAATTCAACATGTTTGTGTGTCTTGTCTTGAATTTTTACTTTGAGATGTCATTTTTCTTTCCTTAAATGAGGATATATTAATTTGAAGATTAGATTTATTTGTGGGGTTTTTGCCAAAATTTTGCATCAGTGTGTGTGTGTGTGTGTGTGTGTGTGTGTGTGTGTGTGTATGTATGTGTGGTGGGTGGTCAGGGTATGTATGATAGGCATGCTATGTATGTATATTCATGTATGTGCATAGATGTGTGCATGCCACAGTACACATGTGGAGATCAGAGGACAACCTGGGTTTTGAATCTTGCCTTCTATCTTGTTGGAGGGGATGACTTTGTTGTTTATTCCTGTTATACACAGGAATGGAGCTGACCCACAAGCTTCTGGAGGCTGCCCTGTCTCTGTCTCTCATCTCACCATAGGAGCACTGGGGTTTCAGGCACACACTCCCTTCTCAGCCACTACACATGGATTTGAACTCAGGTTCTCGTACTTGCATAGCAAGCACTTTACCTACTGAGCCATTTTCCCAGTGCCCTACCCCCCAATTCTTTAAAATAAATGCATTACATAAAATGTTCACTCATGCTGGGTGTGATGCTATCTGCCTTTAATTCCAATACTCAGGAGGCAGAGGCATGTGGATTTCTGTGAGTTTGAGGTCAGCCTGGCTAACAGAATTCCAGGCCATCCAGAACTATATAGTGAGATCATGTTTCAAATCAAAAATGTATTTTACAGCCAGGGTTGCAGGTAATATGGGATAAAAATTAAGGAGCAAGAGTCAACACACATGTAGGTGGAGCCACTCACGAGACCGATGAAGGATTTAAACCAGTGGTTAAACCAGAACTTCCTAATGTTGAAAACGTTTAATACAGTTCATGTTGCGGTGGCCTCCAACCACAAAAATATTTTGTTGCTACTTTATAACTATAATTTTGCTACTACTATGAATTGTAATGGAAATATCTGTGTTTTCTGATGGTCTTAGGCAACCCCTCTGAAAAAGTCATATGACCCACAAAGGGGTTGAGACCCGTAGGTTGAAAACCATTGACTTAAACCATCTGTGATCAGCCTGGATCATTTAGGGATCAGGCATCTCAAAAGAAGGCAAAAACATTTGTTTACAAGTGACTAAATGCATCTCATGAACCTTCCAAGACATGCATTTCACCTTACAGACCCTGTTATGAGCAACGTATCAGTGCAGAGCAGGATGGGCTACACTCCTTTCCTTCAAGAGCCTCTGAAAGTCGGTAGTTGACAGCTGCCTTGGAGGTGTTCCTTTCTGCTTTGAAGTAGAATGGAAATGGCCACAGAGGACCTTTTGTGTTAACAGACTTCTATCTCAAAATGATCTTACTTTCTTTATCTTATTTTACGCAGCAAGTTCTCTACAGCATTAGCAGGAATTAAGAAATAAAAGCACATGTAGGTGGACTTTTCTGTCCCACCAGCCAGTTCCCAAATAACCACAAAGAGACTTATTTTTAATTATAAATGCTCGGCTGACAGCTAAGGCTTGTTACTAACTAGCTCTTACATTTTAAATTAACTCATATTTCTTATTTAAGCTATACCATGTGGTGGTACCATTTTTCAGTATGGCAAGTTCCTCTTGCTTCTCTCACAACTCTCAGCTCAGCCCTCCTTCTTCCCAGTGTCATCTTCGTCTGGTTCTCCTGCCTAACCTTATCCTGTCCAGCTATCGGCCTGTCAGCTTCTTTTTTTTTTTTTTTTGGTTTTTTGAGACAGGGTTTCTCTGTGTAGCTTTGCGCCAAGGAACTCACTTGGTAACCCAGGCTGGCCTCGAACTCACAGAGATCCACCTGGCTCTGCCTCCCGAGCGCTGGGATTAAAGGCATACGCCACCACCACCCAGTCAGCTTCTTTATTAACCCAATCACAGTGACATATATTCACACAGTGTAAAGGAATATTCCACAAGCACATGTCATTGAATTGACCCAAATACCACACAGGTAGCTCATGATAAATTAGACCCCCAAGTCAACTCTGAGCTGAATGATCTAGCTGTTAACTAAACTCATCAGCAATGAAGATTAAAGATGAAAACATTTGCTTTCTTATAATCTTTTAATAAAACTAATTTTTAAAAATTATTTTTTATTTCTTTCATTTTTCTTTATTTCCTGAAAAAGGAAAAGGAAAACCACAAATCAAATAATAAATGGAGCTCAATCAATACAAATGTTTCTCTTGAACACTTTGTCTTGTCTACAAACATAAAAACAGTATGAACATAAAATACTACTTCACTTAAAATAATTATCATGATAATAAAATTTAAATGTTAAAAGGTAAGATTTGGGTGATGTCAGATTTGAGGTCTAATATTTTTCTTATTTCAATGGTATCCTGACATTCTATCAGTCAGTTAAACATCTCTTAGTCTTTGAAGACCACCATTATGCTCATTATTAAAAAGGCAATGTGGAAGTTGAAATAGGTATAAAAGTCAATGTGTCTCTCAAAAGATTGCAACCTAATTAATAAAAGAAGTCTAACACAGTTGGAAGAAATAACAATAATTAATTTAACATCACAGCCATATTCTAGAGAAATGTATATACCTTTTGAGAGCTGTGCTTATTCACTGAGCTCTTTCATTCATAAAAGATTTGATTTTGTTCTCTTTCTATTCTGAAAGCCTAACATCTCTTTTATAATAAATAAAAATCAAAGGAAAAAATGTAGGCATTCTCTCAGAGAATGCAAAAGAGAGCAACTAAATAGTCATTAAGTAAATTTTGCAAAGCAGTATATAAACAGTGTCATTATATACATTTTAATCAAATATAAAAATACTTTAAGGTAGTAGTAAGTTTGTTGGCAAATAATTCTTATTCATTATTCATGCCATGTACTGTTGTAATAGCTGCTTTGGTACAGACAAGAGTTTTTTGTCTATAAAAGTCTCTAACAGTGCTTCTATTCTAGAATGAGGTGTATGAACTACAGCATAAGCATTAAGTTCATTTGATATTAAGAGCTACAAAGAACACAATGAATGGGAATGTGATGACCTCATCCAGGGCAGATGTGAAGACTACTGTTTGTGAGTCTTTCAAATATGATGACTTATAAGCAGAACTTCCCCCCAAAAGGCTCAATGGTAATGCAGAATTTGTGAGGAAAAGAACTTGAAAACAAGGCCAAGAGCCAAGAACTGGGGGTCTAAGCCAAGAACCATCAGCATCATTTTTTTAAAGGCCAACAGAAAAAAATCTGCATTACCAACAGCTTAAAAGACTAGAGAAAGTTGAGATGAAATCCCCAACAGAGCCATGGACAGTGCTCATGACTCCAGATTTTGTAGAAGATATGTTACCAAAGAATCAGTCATGCATGATTCAATCCCAGTACTTTTCACAAGTCTGGGAAGCACTACCACCAATGGCTATTGACTTCTTCTTGAAGTTCCATCATCAAAGGCAAATCCATCTGTCCTCTGGCTGGACTTTATTGCCTCTACTGCCAATAGACACTGAGTACCTGCTTCCCCGTAGCTCTTGTAAACTAATCCCTGTCCACTAACTATTTCATGCATGATCTATGGATGACCCCATATATACTCCACACTGACAAACCTGAGGATTGCCAATCTCAACCTGATCACCTTAGTCACTCAAACCCAAATGCCCACTAATCACAGGCCTTTATGACTATTGATTTGGGTCTAAGCACTGACCAAATGCAGGAATCGTAAGTGTCCTGAAAAATCCTCTTTGTTTGATTCAAGAAAATGGAACTCTCAGCATGCCAATACCTCTTTCTAACATCCTCTCCCTTTCCCCAGATTTACACAAACAATTAAAGAAGGTTTAGTTTTTAGCCATCTTCTTTGAAATTGCGCCATCTGTATTCAAGTTTCTAAATTTTTGTGTAAGTTTAGGAAAAAGACATGGGACTCTATTGGACAAGGATCCTCAGTAGAATCCAGAAGTAAGGAATGGCAAAATAAACCACTCAGTTTTCTCATCAACTAAATTTCAAGACTCAAAATTTAGGAGTGGTAAATGTATAAAGTAAAAGAGACTGAAAGGGAACACAAATACTATAATTGACTAGTCTGGATCCCAATTCAAATCTATGAGGAGAAGGAAGTGGAGCAGAAGGAGAAAGGGATATTATTCTTGGATGTTTAATGATATTTATGAAAACAGTTATATTTCCAGTTAAACAATGTAGTTGTATTGAAGTTGCATAATTGTTCAGTGACACATATGAAGGTATTCATAGGTGATGTGATATGATATGTTTAAAATTTATTTTGAAATAATATTCTAGCAGAGGTAGAGGGCATAAAGAAAGCAAAAAAAGGCAGTCATGTGTTGAAGCCCTATGACAGTAGGACTCATGAAACCATTCTACATTTTTGTCCACATAAAATGTCTATGTACTTGAAGTTTTTCAACAAAAGTAAAAAAAAAAATAAAAATAAAATACTGCCTCATCACCTCACAGCTTTCTTTGAAGTGTAGTATTGTCTTGATGTTTTATGCAACTTTTGTTTTCTACTTTTCCCATTAAATGTGCTAAAAGTTCCAACATGGCCACTCCATGGGTTGTCTGGTACACTGCTGCTTCTACCATGCTGTATTTACTTTCCTTGGAAACTCAACTTGGATGCCTGAACTACTCTTTCCCATGCTCCTTTACAACCACAGCTAGTCAGACTGACCATGTAGGAGCAGCATGGTATAGAAAGCATGTCTCCAGATCTTTAGTCTATATGTCATTTTCTTCTACTCTGGCAATTCTCAAAAAAAAAAAAAAAACACTTCTACTGTGAAGTTTTGTATGGGAGGCAGCCATACTTCTTATCAGTCTCAAGGGGCGGGTAATTTCATTTAAGACAAGCACTTTAAATGACAGTTATCAGTGCTTACATTTTTGTAACTCTTTAACATAATATTTTACCATCAATGATTTATGGACTATCACTTGCACTTTTGGTCTACCCTGGAATCAAATGCCATTTAGAGTCTTCCCTACCATGACATTATGCCATTCTAGATCCTTCCTCTGGGAGAAAAAAATCTTTTTTAGTATATGCTGTGAATTTTATGATTAGTTGCTGATATCTGGTCCACAGAGCCCAAAGCCCTTATGCTTCTTTATGTGTTGTGTTCTTTATTAGGTCACCCAAAAATAATAGTGCCAACAGTCCTTAGAAAGATAGACATTTAGAGAAATTTTAGGATGAAGCTCATGGAAAGCAAATGAAAGAAAAAAGATCTGCATAATATTCCTGCTTACTGCTTACTGTTTCAGTTTCTTTAGACCCAAAATTCTTCTTTTTATAACATAGGTAAAAAGTGAAGGCAAAGTAGGTGTTCTTGCTGCTATTAAACATTACATATTACAGATGTATTCCAGATATGCATCATTAATATGTCATAAATTATCTAAATTTTCCTGATCTTCTTAGAAAAATGGTAAGGAAATCGCAAACACGCGCGCGCGCGCGCGCACACACACACACACACACACACAGTGAAAAAGAGAGAGAGAGAGAGTCAAAAACAACACTGAAATCATAGCACTGAGTAGAATTCCATAATGTCCTATTTTCATTTTCTGCATAAAAAAATAATGTATTTGTAGACATACAAAAGTAAGTCAAGGAGTTACCCCACTGAGCTGGAATATAGGGACAATTATAGGTTGGAGGGGGAAAGCAGGGGACAAGAGGAGGGAAGAGAGGGGGATCTGTGGTTGATATGTAAAATGAATAAAAAATTTCTGAATAAAAAATTTAAAAAAAAATAAAAGTGCCTCTTTTATGAGTCACTGGGGAGAATAGCAATGTTTGGACTTTATGTATTCTCCATTTGGAAAGAGCAGAGACAGAACCGATCTTGGATATCAAAATTTTTGACAAAATATTGGAAATGTGTTAAAACTTATCATTGCCCAAAAGCAAGGAGCAAAATTGAGGAGCAAACTCATTAGATCAAGTAAAACTTTAACGTGGTGAGCAAAAAGGGCAAAACAAATCATCCTGGTAGTACTTATAACCTAACTGCAAGTCTCACGCCTCACAAGAAGAAGAAAACGCATCCGGTAACTTGACTGTCAAAGGGTCTTGTCTGTCAAAGTGGCCTGAAGAGTACTGAAATGACTGTCACGATGTAAATAATAGCTAGTGATGTTAGAATATCACCCAGAAGTGAAAAAAAAAGCACACACGCTACTAACATGATTAAGAATAAAAACCAGAAATTGTCTTTAAAGAGGATTGCACTTTTATTGATTGCTTCAACTTTTGAATACCATGGTTATAATAGTAAACGGATGACTAATTCTTAGTGAATGTGTACTAGAATGTACAAGAAGTTGTTCTGCAGGGTTTCTTGCCATCTTGCTAGCACACTATGAGAAGGTAGACTGTCATGATTGATTCATCTTATGAATGTATTAAGTAGAACAAGCTCTGAAGGATCAGAAAGAAAGCACAGGTTAGAAAGTTTATGGAGTTGACCACACCATTATCAGATCAGAGAGAAATGAGCTAGCTACTCTTCCCCTTGCTCTCTGGTGCCAACTCTTCCCTTCCAGAGCTCTCTTCAAAGCCATCGGCATAGTGGAAAGTTGTGAAGGGATTCTTCATCATAGGTGGTAAAGACTTTAGAGAATAACAGGAAAACACAGAAGGAAATGTAGCTTTAGAGGTGGCATTTATATGACATTCAGAAGGTTCTTGGATGTCAAAACTTCCAGTCTCCGAAAATAGCATATAACTAAGCAAACTGTGAACTCACTTTCTCAGTATTTTTATGATGAAGGAGAATAACATATTGCTGGCCTGCCTAAGATCAGGAGGATGGACCAAAAGACTTCAAGGTTTTCCTCCATGGTAGTTGACTTGGGGTGACTTCCGGGAAAAACAGTCTACTGTTAGGCCTCTGGCTTACTCTCAGATGACTGAGAGGCTTCAAAAGAACTGAATAAAAACAGTAGGTCACACGAACTCATTATGATAGCGTCAATACACTTACACCAAAATCCCTGAGGATGTGCAAAATCTGTTTCTACTGATCTTGTAACTACAGTCTGCCATCCTTGGCAAATATAGCATCAGTGTAGTCCTAGCACTGAGGCAGGGGTTTCAAGTTACTGATGAGGTCTTCTGCCTCTTTAAAGGTGGTATTAAGAGTACCTCAGAGTTCTGAGCAATATCATCCCTTTTTAGATCTGTCCATTCATCATGATCCCTTGCCAGAATTTGTTAGGTAAACATGATTGACAGACAGCCATCTTTATCCTTTATATGGCTGGAGGTCAGCCGTGGTGGAAAGTAATGCTTTTTTAATTAGCTGTTAGGGGATCGAGTTTCCTTTGTGTGGCTGGCAGAAGGTTCTCTCAGCACCAGCCACCAAAGTGGATATCTCTTCAGCCTTGCATGTTTGGTATAACTCAGATGACTGAAGAACAGCCATAAAAAATTCATATTGAAGCTGTTTTCTAAAAAAAAAAAAAAAAAAAAAATTGCACAGCTGGCAAAAAAAAAAAATGTTATGGAGAAACATACTTGAAATAACAGAGTTCTCTGAAAGGAAAATGAGTTACATTTTTAAAGGTTGTCCTGGCAAATGGTAGTTATAAAGAGAAAACTGTCGGGTCATTTTTTTTTCTCTTGCAAAAATAAAACAAACACAGTTTGCAACTGTAATGTGCAAAACATAATTTCCCTCCTAGGAATTGGTCCTTCCATTGAAAGGTAAAATAAATCCCTGCAACAGTTTTGGAGTGGCAGAGTTTACAAAAAGTAAAACAGAAATACACACAAGGCAGGCATTCGTGACTAATTGAAGGGCACTGGACCTCTGTACTCCTTGACCATCTTCGGAGAGGCAGGGTGCTCGCTTCCAAAACTGCTTCTGCTTTTGGTGCCTAAAACAATTATTTTAGTAAAATGCGAAGCCGCTGTGAAATGAAACATGGGTGTGCTCAAAGTATTAATACACATGTAAAAACACATGGTTTTCATTTGAATGTAAAAATTATTGGGCTGCAAAAGAAACACTTTCAAACTCACAATAAACTCTGAAGTAGTTTGAGAGGACAGTGATTAAAGGTGATATAAGGGCTAAC
Organism: Peromyscus eremicus; assembly: GCF_949786415.1. Taxonomy (NCBI): domain Eukaryota; kingdom Metazoa; phylum Chordata; class Mammalia; order Rodentia; family Cricetidae; genus Peromyscus; species Peromyscus eremicus. Next base: position 33,060,625 of record NC_081424.1, on the reverse strand, counting down.
ATATTAAGATCCTGAAATGAATTTTCTACATTATAAATCAAAAGTAAAATCAATGGTTTGTATACAATATATAAATCAGTGCACGATCTGTCTCTACTTTCTGGTTCCATGTCCAAACTGGTCTATTGACTTTGTTTGCAACTCCATTTATTTCTGCTCTTTGTTATTTTTCCATCTTCTGTTCATTATATCTAAACACATTTCAGCTCTTTGAGTTAGTGGTTAATCTGCTGTCCTTCATTTAAGCTCTTTGCTCTTCCTGAGGTTTCCTTGCCGCACAGTTTTAAGAGCTAGAGTGGTTTGGAAGAGTGGAAATCTGGAGGCAAATGCCTGGGTTTGAATCCCAACTCTCCCATCCACGAGCTTTGTAAATTAGAGAAAATTACACAAGCTCTTTGGAACTCTGTTTCCTACTCTGTGAAAGGGGTCTAAGATATTTTTGCTTGTTAGAAGATCTTAAAGAATTAATGAGAAAATATACGTGAAGAAGCTGGAAATTCTTTGCAATACATGGAATTTACAATGCTCACAAAATGCACAGTTATCAAACACACTCTACCAAAAATAAGCTAAAATCATTTAAATAACATACCAACATTTATAAGTAATTTGGTTTTTTTTTCTTTTTGACTCCTTTTCTGTGTAAACAAAATACTGAGTTCTGTTTAGGAGAGGAAGAAAATCCATTTGTGAGGTTAATAACATCTATAACTTTGTGTAGGGTCCCATGATAGCATGTTTGCTCATGCAAAAATTGATTATTATAACTTCTTGTTATATTAGACACATGAAAATCAATTCATTAGTAAGCTATGTGTTTTTCTCTTTTGAGTGACCTAGTGGTCATATTGTTGAAACAAACAGCCCACGGAAGCAAATAGTTCTTAAAACGAAACGACTACAAGACCAGATGAAATGCACAGCATAAAATACAAAAATAAAGAGAAACATCTTGAGATAACACCCACTAGTTTTATAGTTGACATTGGGCAGACAAATGCTCTCTTCTTGCACTGTGCAAATTCAGACACAAAAAAATTGGTCCGTACAACCTGAAACATGGACCATATTTGATGTCACTTTCATTTTTAGCTTGCTAAGGCTGAGTTTTTTCCCACAAAAGGCTCATAATGGTTGTCAAAGAAATCCACATATAAAATTTGTTTACCACAGTTTAAACAAGCCATTTAATCTGGAGCTGGTCTGGCTGCCTGTGAAGATGCTGAGGGGAGGGCCAGCCGAGTTACATGGTATTCGTGGTGGAGATTCATGCTTTCTCCCCAACTTTAGCCAAAATATGGCATCTTTGCTTTCAGTGACTGTGTATGTGAGTGGTAGCCAGCAGTTATATAGAAAGAAACTTCAAAAAAGGAGGGCATAATGAATTTCCCTGAGCCTGTGTTACATACCCAATAGTATGCTAGGTAAGCCTACAGCCTATCTTATTTGATGGATGGAATGAAAACAAATTAGAAAGGCCTTTCAAAACAAAGGCTGCAGACAGGGTTGTCCAGGTCTGCTAGGAAACAAGTCATTGAATAAGATTTTAAAATGATGATTTCAGAGAGGGACAGAGGGCACACCGGAGACTGTACTAGGACCACAGCTTGGTTAGTAGAATGCTGGCCTTCCAGATGAGAAAGATGAAGCCCTGCATTCAGCTCCTAGCACTGTAAGAAGAGAAAATAAGAAAAGAGCTGAGGAACTAGTGGCCATTGGCAGCTGTTGGCTGCTGTGGGTGGGTCACTTTTGTTGGTGGAGGAGAGAGACTATTGGAATGTTGCCCATGCCCTAATGGGTGACCCCTGCACCCATGTTGGACTCAGTGGGTTATAAAAAGAAAGAAAAGAGGATCTATAAGATGGGAAGGAGACATGTTGGGGGGCCCGAGGGCAGCTGGAAAGAGCATTTGAGAGCTTCATACACTCAAGATACTTTGTCTACACGTATGAATTTTTAAAAGACTAAATCATTATTTTTAAAAAGAAAATAGATAAAATGATCCTTTGTGTACTTGGGGCTCTCCCTTCTGTGGGTTATATTGTCATAGTGCCTAGCTTGAAGCAGCTAACATTCTCACTGTGCAGAGGCCCACCCACACCCAAATACTAATGCGTATATAGAATCGTAAAGGCATCATTTTTGGTTTTGAAATCCTGCTGCAGGAACAAGTTTAGACTGTGCGTTTTTATTAAGCCTAGTTCCTCTTGCTGCAACCTAAGATTTGAAAAGAAAATGATGCTGCCCTGGTGCTCCATCTCATTATATTGCTCTGTGGAGAAGGGTTTGCTGGAAATGTATAAACACACGCTGCATTATGGGTCTAATTGCAGGGAGAATACCTGGATAAATGGAGTCTATCTGTCACAATAACCCACCCTTCCCCCACCCACTTATATAATAATCCTAGCTTTCAGAAGACTAATCACTACACACCATCTACACAGCATCTAATTTCCTCATCAAATTTCTCTGCTGGGTTTAGCCATGCTTGTCAACTTCCCAGCGCCCTCTTCAACAACTGGGTTTATTCTTAGTGTCTCGCCAATAAACATTCCTATGAGCAAACCCATGAAAGAATGAAGTCCAGATTTCTTTATCGCTCCCTCTTTCAAGAAGGGTTTTCTGCTCACACTCCTGGGAAAGGTCACAGGTAATATTGGCTGGTCACTTTGGGGTGGCAGGATTGCATCGAGCACATTGGGCTCTTTTGTTTCATGGTCTCACCGACCACCAAGGGGGGCTGTAAGCTGCAGGGAAAGCATTTAGAAAAGCAAATGGATCATTATGCCCAACTAAGTTCCCCTTCTAGCACACATTAAGTTGCTAATATTCTATTTCAGAACCGGAGCAGATTCTCTGTACACACCTACCTTCCTTTCCTTTGTTCCTTACATTTTCCCAAATGTTCACAGGGAGTTTCAAGGTATCTTTTTGGAGTGGAGAAAAGTGCCATGAATGGCTTTTCAGATTATCTTTACAATGGCAGTTCGTTTACTTAAATCTCTTCCGTTATGGCTAGGGTTGTAACTCAGTGGTAGAATACTTGCCTGGCATGTGCAAAGCCATGTATTAGAGCCTTCCAGTGAATCATATATACATATGTATGCATATCTCACTACTTTAGAGCCCATTATGTACATATGTATATATATCCCACTACAAAGTATTTGTCTTCTAGATGCTCAAAAGGAAAGAAGACCTTCAGGAAGGTACAGAAAAGAATAATTGCTGAGCTGGTCATTTCTAAAATAGAATTAGGAGCGTTTGGGATGTATCTCAAGGGCAGAGAACTTGCCTAGCACACACAGGTCCTGGGTTCAGTACCCACCCTCCTTCTAAAATAGTATTGGCCTAGGACACTGTATAGGCTGTATTATGTCTGTTCAAATAAGATATGTTGGAGTTCTAAATCCCTGCATCTCATAACCTGGCACTACTTAGAGACAGAGTTTTTACAGAAGTAGAGCATTACGTTGGACTCATGAGAGTGGACTTTAATCCAGCATGATGGGGCTTTTAACAAAAGGGAAACTTAGACGTGGGGCCGCAGACGGAGACCACTGTGGGTCAGTGAAGGCAGACATTGAGGTGGAAAAGGCAAGCAAACGCTGGCCGCAAACAAACCAGCGAGTGCTGAGTGAAGCAGGAGGTAGATTTATCCACAGCGCTGAGAAAAAGCCAGGCTTGTCTGCACCTTGAGCTTGGACTTCCAGCCTGAAGAATTGTGAGGCAAATTTCTATTGTTTAAGCCAACACACATGTAAGTTGGCTGCCACAGGGCTGGGAAACGAGAAAAAACATGTTAATAATGAGTCCAAGGGTATTAGAAAGAAAGTGGGCCTGCTACAAGCTAGATTCTGTGTTGTGGCGACTTGCTTTTTGTAACAATTAGATGTGTGCCATTTTGCCATGCCTAGGACTCAATAGACCAGACAAGTGTTCCAATGCCCTCAGAAGTCAGCAAGGACTCAAAGCAGAGTTTCCCATCCCCACGTTGTTACCAGGTGTGGTATGGCTTTCCAGGCACTGTAGGATGCTCAGTAGCATCCCAATTGCCTTGTCTCTCTAGATGTCCACAGCACTATCTCATGGCTTGCGGCAAACCTTCAGATATTTTCAGCTGTCCTGTGGGGGACATGGCTACTGTTTACAGAAATGGCACGAAAAACATGAGTTATGCTTTATAGTCTTTAACCTTTGATTTCCCCAGTCATCAGAGACTTTTTCCAAACATTTAAGAACAATAGCCCTTTCTTTTATTTCTATAGGCAAATAAACCCTATTCAATTATACTATCAATGACTAAAGGCCAGCCATTGCTTTCTGGGTTAGGATGATGACATCTTACCGTATTATCACGGTCATGAGACTGACCTCAGAAAGGTGTCTCCTTCTGTAACTAAAGAGTGAGTCATATCACGAAGTATGGCCTTCCTTCTGTTGTTGATGTTGAAAAATTAGTGTGTGGACACCATTGTGTTGGAAGAGAATGAGGGTCTCTCACAGACATAAGATGTCTTGGCACAGGTACAAGTCTGTAAATGTTTATTGGATCAGTGAATGGCTCTTGTTCCTAAGAGACAGAAGACAAAAATATTTCTTTTAATTTATTCTTCTCTCATACATTACATCCTGGCTTTTGGATCAGCAAAGTTCTCTGCTTTCTTCACAAATTCTCTGAGACAAAAGCCCTAACCCTGGCACGTGTGCCTCCCTTTCTCTCCATCCAGTTCTTTATTCTAAAGCCAAAGTTCAATCTGGTAGTAAGTCAGGCTCCTCTTTAGAAGGCAATCCCCACAAAAGGCATAGAACCTTCAAAAAGAAATTATTCAATCCTAAACATATATAGGTTGTGTCGATGTAGGCTGTGTTTCAAAGCTTTAAATTGTAACTCAAACTTCTATTCTACCTAAGAGATGAAAGAGCAGCTCTGAATCTAAGTCAGAGAAGAAAATGAGATGCTTGACAAGAAGGATGTAATAACCACCGCCACCATTTATAATTTGATGTCCTTTGTGGTGTTCTCAATGTGGGCATGTCTCCTTCTTGTGAGTGCCAGTCTTGTTCATTCAAACCCTAGATACCGTCTGACAGACCACGAGTATACTAGTCTGCTATGACTGCATCAAAGTCACAACAAACTTCACAGCTTCCATCCATGCCCACCTGGCATGCGCAGCTTAGCCAAGTTGCTGCACAAAGTCTTTCAAGTAGAAATCAAGATATCAGCCTTGCTCCTACCCCATGTGGGACTCCATATCCTCCACCAAACCTCAAAATTCAATGCTTGTTTCTCTTACACTGAGATCCTTGTTTTCTTTCTGAGTGCCAGCTGAGGAGACCTTCAGGTTCACAGACTCTCACAACATGGCAGTTTCAAGGACATCAGGAGGAACTCTAGGACTTCAGGGAAGCCCTGCTTCTATAGAGTTCACACAGTCTGAATAATCTCCCTGTTGATTAACTCAAAGTCAACTAATCAAAGAAGGACTTTAATCTTACCTTTAGTTGAATTCATTTACCTTTAAGTATAACACAGCATAACATCCCACCATGGTCACAAGTCTTATCCAAGCTCAAGGAGGCAGGAGAATGCACACTGTGTAGTCTAGGGGTAAGGATCCAAGGAACCATCTTAGAACTCTGCCTAGCAGAGTAGGGGAAACTACTGTAAAGACACTGGCAATAAATTGTCCAAAACATCTATATAGAAATGTGCGTTTATGTATATGTACACACACATATCTACTCTCTACATGTACAGACACACACGTGTGCACACACACACACACACACACACACACACACACACACACACACTGTCCCTACTATGTGCATTCATTCACAAAGGATACATTCCAAGACCTCTAGTGGATGCCTGTAAATAAAGGTAGTTCAAAACCCTATCTATACTCTTCCCCCCGCCATACATACTATTGTAATCACTGTTATATTGTTGTGAAGAGATACCATGACCCAAACAACTCTTATAAAAGAAAGCATTTGACTTGGAGATTTATTTATAGCTTTAGAGGGCTAGTCCATGGTCATCTTGATGGGAAGCAAACAGGCAAGGCACTAAAGCAGTAGCTGAGAGCCTTATATCCTAATCTGCAGGCAGAGAGAGACTGGGCCTGGCATGGGCTTATGAACCTCAAAGGTGACCCCTTCTCCACAAAGTGACACACTTCCTCCAACAAGGACACCCCTCCTCCAACAAGGTCACAACTCCTATTCCTTCCTAAACAGTTCACCAACCGGAGACTAAGCATGCAAATATATGAGCATTAGCATTCTCATTCAAGCCTTCACAATACATAACTATTATAAAGTTTAATTTGTAAATTAAGAATAGTGAGAAAGTAATACCAATTACTAATAAATAGACACAATGCTCTAACAATATACTGGAGTGAAACCTATTAAAACGTGAATTCTTTATTTCTGGAAATTTTTATTTAATATTTTCAGATTCTGTTTGACTGTAACTGAGAGTATAGAAAGCAAAGCCACAGATAACATCCATGTTCTCCATCCTCACACATGTGTACAAACACCTTACAATGCGCTCTTGGTGATGAGCTCCAAAACATTGAAAACCGTGCATCTGCAGTCCCTACTCACCACATAGCATGCTTACTATTTATTTGTCAAGGCTACTCTGTCAATGGCGTGTGCCCAGACTGTTGCCTGAGTGCCAGAAGAAGAAAAGCCCAATGATTGCCCTCTTGATGGGGACAGGAACCCAGATGGGCCTTTCAGACAGGACATTTATCTTGCCTGGAAAACTACAAAGTGAATTTGAAACTGTGGACAGCACTACAGCCATCACATGGATGTGATTTTTTTTTTCAAGAGGAAGATCTGAAATAGCAGGAGCCTTTAAGCTGTGTTCTAAATTCCAAATCAGCAGAATATTGCTGTTGGCAGTTCCCACCCATTCTCAGCAGGAGATATGACAGAATATGCTCTATACATAACCCACTTGAGCCCCAGATCAAGAGGACAGTATTTGCATAAACAGAATCCTAGAGACCATGTCATCACTATCTCTCTCTTCCTCCTTCTCCCCTCTCTGCCCTACAAGCCAGTGGGATCGAATTTCCCGGGCTACCTTCCATGAACATCAAGGAATGCAGCAGAGATGAATGTTACATCGACACCCACCGTGCCACGGCAAGAGAAAACTGTTTGTACACTCTTTTCATTTCTCAGGACGAGCAAGCATCTCAAGACTTTGCACCTGTTCTCGTTATCCCTGGCAAATGCAGCGTGCGTTTATATTAATAGAATGATGTTTTCATAACAGAATGGGTGTGCAGCGATCCTGGCACACACTCTGGATGCTCTCATGAGTGCGCAGACCGGAGGAGGGGTGGCTCTTACATAAAGTCCCACGGCAAGAGGACAAGACCTGGACTCCCCAGCTACATCCTCAGAACAGTTGAAGAAGTTTTTTTCTGAAATGTCTAAGCTCCAGTCTTGGAAATCCAATTAGATATTTGATGAAGAGGAAAATACGCTGTATACAAACGGGCTTTTCATGGGTATCTCAAAGCTGGGAACTCTTTGGGGCTCCATCTCCTGTTTCTCTAATTTGGGTCTTATCTCCCCAGAGTGGGGCTGAGAACTGGTGAGGTCATAGTTGGCTCCATTCCTGAAAGTTTGTTTTGAGTCACCGGTGTAAACATTGCCCACCCAATCTGTACATTTGCACAAATTAACTGAAACCAGCTACCCAATTTCTTGTTCGTAGTTGTATCTTTTGATTAAGCCTGACAGCTGTAACCTCATTAGCCTCCTCTCGTCATGGCAGAGCAGCTGTCAGAGGAGGAGGAAGTGGATTCATTCAAGTGGCCTCTCTGGACCAGGCACATTAAAATCAATAGGCACTCTAAAAGGTTCTGTTATGATTCTACTTTATGTTGTGCTGTGTGCTTTCTCCTAGATACACAACAGGAGCCTTAAGTCAGTGAGTCATTAATGGAGAGGGCCAATGTGCTCTCTTACAGTGAGAATGTGGGTTTTACCTGAAGATACCAGATCTGCATTCTTTGGAACAAGGCTTTAGCACACACTATAACACAAGACATTTTAATATATTTTAAAATATTAGTTCCTAATGTGTTTTTTGGCATGAGAGATTTTGTTAGTTTTGACAGGGGGCCAACAGAGTCCTAACTATGGAAGTAAGAAAGACCCTGCAGCTGGTGCTCATGGGAGATGGAGATAAAAAGTGAGGAAAGAGTTAGAAACACTCCAATAGGAATGTGGTTTTCCTAAACAGGACACGAAGTCCTTGGAGTGAGTCCTGTTAGTTTCTGTAATAATATGCATGAAGGAAGGAGGCAGAGAAGTTCTCAATAGCTATTCATTAAACCCGGGGGCTCAGGAAGACTGCTTTCTCTCCACCAAAGTGTTGAAAAGGACAGTGAGGCTGGAACAGACGCAATGAATGAGTGGCCTTCTCTCGCAGCTTTTTACTTTTACTGGAGTGAGGGAAGAGGAGATCATGGCAGAGAAGAAAATCTGGTAGGAAAAAAAAGTCATTGGAGACCCCACCTCGGGTCCATATTCTACCATAGCTTATCCAACCATGAGGAGCTTATGGCAAGTCCTGTCAGTCTCTGCCTCTGCAGACTCACTAGGGAAACAGGGAGATTCGTTAGCTGTTGGCCGTGGTCCTATCTATCCGCAGTGATCAAAGACTTTTTGCAGCATCCCATTAGTACACCAAGATATTCCACTATGGTGCAAGACGGATTTATGTACTAATTGTCTAGCTTTGGGGTAATTCTTTTTCTACTCTTTCATGGGGCCCTTAACCTAAAATGCAAACAGGTGCTGTCCTTTGGCACCCCCTGGTGGTGTCAATAGCTGTTACAACTGTCTGAACCTTGTGGTCCTTGAAGAACGCATGCGTGCTGTGGAGAGCAGGAAGAGCGGGGTGCACACTGGTACTTAGTAAATGGAAAAATACTCCAGGAGCTCCCTCTTACTGCCTTGTAGCTTCCAGTCTACTGCTTCTTAAAGGCTTAAGTGAATACGCTTCTTTTACAAGGAAGCTGTATCACTAGTGTCAACATGACGTCGTTGGTATCAACATTGTAAACCAGACCACACCAAGTTGAAGGATTTACCCAATAGTAAAGACTTCTACTTTCAGCACTGTGAGAAAAAGAAATAGGAAATATTGAAATATTAGTGCACACCAAATGCCTCCTTTGTATGTGAGTAGCTTTAGAATTTCCAGAAATATTGAATAACACGGGCTGACATTTCCTAAAAACAGGTAGTAGTAATGAGGAAGTTTTAGAAATTTCCTGAGCCCTTTTCTACACTTTTTCTTCAATTTAAGAATCATTTACAAAGAAAACTTTGAAACTCAGAAGTCAGATGAAAGTGGGTTTTCTTGTTACAGAATGAGAGATAAATATATTTTAATTATTGTGAATCTACAGAAATAAAACTCCATTTCCATCATGGTAGTGTGCTACCAATTACATTATATTTTCTGTAAGCACATGAGCTCCTTGTTATGTTTACAATTACATTCTTCCCCTTTCACTTTGAAACTATGTTGAAACTTGGCTTTTAAAAGTGTGTTTGATTCATCATAAATTCAGATAACAAGAATTTTAGTGTGAATGATTTCAACTGATGCAGTTTATTACTGTCTAAAGAATCCAAGCAAACACATTGAAGAGAAAAATTTCTTACTCTTAGTGACTGAGACTGCTGATGTAGACCATATTGTGTGATGATGCTAAGGGCTTTCCAGACTCTTTCATTTCCAGGCATTTGGGTTGGTATAATTACAATAACTACAGCTGTTCCGTGTAGCTTTAAAAAGAAACAGTCATAGGAAAATGAAAAGTGAATATTCCCTGAAGGAGAAAAAGAAGTTTCTTTGCCTGTGTTTCTGGAAAAAGGGTTGTTAACAGTTGTACCAATATAGTTCAACCAGGACTGAAATATAGAGAGAGTGTTATGTCTATGCATATATACATATATGTACATACATCAGCATCTCAGAGATTTGTTCTGGAAAATCTGCATTTTTTTCCCAATGCTCTGTCTCATCTCAACCACGTTTATAAGTACTTTCAAAGCCCTTTATGAGCACTTTGCCTGCCCCTCCACACTCCTAAATATTCCCCTCTGATCCTTATGACTAGCCATGTTTTCAGCCTTGGCCAAAGAATAAAACATTAGTTCACCTCAAAGGCTGCCATTAAATTTACCTCATTTATTGGCCACCAGAAGTTGCACCCATGCTGCTGAGGTCAATCTTAACTAGAGTGCTGTGGAGGTCCCCAGAGCTCCACACTGTTTCCATGTTTAATGGCTGAGGAGTCTCTTGAGCCAGGTAAACCCTACTGTTGACATATTTGTACCATTGGCCTTGGAGCACCTTTGATCCACTAGTGTGCTCCCTCCATTTAGGGATGGATTATACTGTGCGTTAAATAAAAGAAGCCAGGTACGGAGACGTGAAGTGAGGGGATCACAGCTACTACTGGAAGAATAAGCCACTTGTTCGTCTCTGCTGTAGACAGCAGCACTACTGGACCCTCCAACTTAAGGAAAATGAAACCTTGAGCCTTCTGCTGCCTGAGTAGAACCATGGTGCCTTGGCTGCTCTTGAGTGGTCAGAAGTACACTCCCAGCTCACTAAAAGCTTGTTCTCCCTGCAGAATGACCTTTCAGCTGGGACTTCACTGCTTTGCTTCATCGCCACTCTGTCATTCTGTAAAAATGTGAACTTGCTCAGCACAGGGGATTGGCTTGGAACAACCTTGAGTGCCTGAATACACTGTTACATAGTGCCTGGAGTATCTGCTTGTATTTTTAATAGGCTGATAAAAGATCATATTCAATATAAAGGAGGAGTTTCCTTTTTGTTATTAAATTAGGCCCATAAAACTAAGCCAGATAGAAAACCCTTGATATCTGAATAACCATTTCATCCATAGACTGTCAAATAGCATCAGGCAATGGCCCCTTAAAGGTTCCCATTTTAAGCACTGTGCACATGCCTCTCTCAGCCTGACCTGGAGTGACCAGGTTAGATGGTCAGAACTCTCAGATCTGAATGCTGATTCAGGCCTTCACTCCCTGCTGCCAATAATAGATCATCGAGGTGGCAAATGCGGTGGTGGTTTCTTATGATGTGGATACCTGTCCAGAAGGAATTGGAGTGTGACCACAAGCCATTTTCCTTAAGCCACAGAATAACTGTCAGATGGTAATTGCTGATCATCACCACTCACAGGCCCAGCAGCCACCAAGTGAAGGACTCTCCTGGCCCGTGTTCTTCCCACAGGGAAGGCAATTTTTCTCAGTATGCTGTCATTTCCAGGGGTGAAAAAAAAGGAGCGTTTGATCTCCAAGTCTGAAATTCATCCAAATAGGACAAAAACTACAACACATTCCACCTCTTTTCTTCTCCATAGCTTGGTTCTTTGTACTTTCACAAGAATAATTTTCTGTCAGTATCTTTATGTATTCAAATAAAAGCCATATCAAATAACTTTGGTCATCAGTAGGGACTAAATGTTTTAAGATTACAAGTTTTGGTCATGCATTGCTTTTTTTTTTTTTTTTTAAGAAGGAAAGGTACCTTTAAAACACTTTACCTAGAGTCTCTTTCTTGAATAAGCAAATAGTCTCCATTTTCTTCTCTTAGTAAATAATCCAGTCCATCCAGTATATAGGATACAATGGCCTATACAGTGGGTTACATCAGTAGTAATCACAGTAATAATTCAGGGCTACTGGTCACTTCAGACTGTTTGGAGGCCTCTATTTCCTAAGTCGAGTGCAGCCAACTTGAACAATGTGTTTCAGGTTGTGTGTTGAAAAGACAAACAGATGTTTACTTTGAGTAATGCCTGACTCCTGGATAGAGTTTTCTCGAAACCTCAAATTACACCAACTTCTGTTTCGTTTCTCATAAATGCAGAGCATTTTTATGCATGGGAGTACCTGAAAAACAATTACTTCTTAAACCACAAATTGGCATAAATGATTATCTGATTCAAATAAGTAACTAAATATAAACATGGAAATATAAATTCATGTACACATTTAGATTGTGTGTGGATGAAGGAAAGCAGTGAAATGTATAGCCAGTCATTCTCTGGTATCTGTCCATGAGGAACTGCTTTCAGGATCCACCTCAGACACCAAATTCCATAGGCCTTCAAATTCCTCCTGTAAAACAATGTTGTATTTGCATTTAACCTATGCACATCCTCCTGTATACTTGAATTTATGCCTAAATTACTTACAGAACCCAGCAGAATTAAGAGGTTGTTACACTATATTATTTCAAGATGATGAGAGGGTAAACAGCCTGGATATGTTCAATACAGATGTGTTTTTCTGAATATTTTTTATCTGTAATTGGTTGTTTTGTAGATTTGGAGCCCAGAGATATGGAGAGCTGACTGTACAAACACACACACACACACACACACACACACACACACACACACACACACACACACACGGGGAATAGTCAAATGTGTTTGTAGTTAAAATAATTCATAGCTGGCTGTGAAGTTTAACATACACTCATTGGGGAAGGAAAATGGAGTCATCTAAGCTTTCCCCAAAGTGAGAAGTCAAATGACTAATGATTTAGAAGCTATTTTATTTCTGTTGGCTGTAACTGAGAGGCCTTCCTGTAATAAAAAGAGTAAACATTTTTCATGTGAGTGAATTTTAATTCTGTATTTTAGCTTAGAATCAAATAATTTTTTTATACAAAGCCCTGAACCTCATGTGGTCTAAACTCATTCATCTTATAGAAGAAAACAATGACAACAAGAGAGGCTCTGAAGACCCCTTTTACAGATCAGTGAACATCAGTTTCTCCCGCTTGCCTCAGGCGCTCTCTGTTTCAACAACACCACAAATGGTAATCAAGAGGTTTATGTGACCCGATGTATCGTCAGTACGGGCTTCTTCTCTGGCTTGACCATTCTAGAAAACCCAATTCAAAAAGTTATGATCAAGCTCACTCATTCTATTGACCCCCAAGACAGACCTTCAAAGTACTAGAACTAATATTTACCACATAGTCAAGTTGCCTTCCGAGTTGACTACTCCAAAGCTCTTCACTTTCTAGATCTCCTCATGTTGACTTTATCTGAAAACACTGACCCAACATAACAGGAAAATTGGCTAAGTTGTCATATACCAAACCATAGACTAAATCATCTTTCATGTTTGTTTGAAGACTAGGAATGGGTTCCAAAGGCTCACTCTTTATCCTTCCCTAATTTACCAGGGTGTTTTGCAAATAAGTGAGTTAGACCAATTTCTGATAATCATTTCAATTGCTCTATTTCCTCAGACCCATTTTGAAAGTGCTTGAAAGAAGAGCCACATATAAATCATCTTTCCTAAAAAGAAAGCCTCACTGGCAAGCATGCTCTTTGGTCTCTGTGGCAATGGCATGGAGACCTGATGTATTTTTAACATCCTTGTTTTGTTCTTGTCTTAGCTGACACCAGTAATTTGAGAAATGTCAAGGGCACCACTGAATATAAATTTTAAGGAAAATAGCTCTTCAAGCTATATTGTTAGAAGCAGGATGAATATTCAATGAAGGATGAATCAAAAAGTTTAGATTCTGTATGGAGTCATGTACTTCCATGATATAGTTCCCTCATGATGCAGCCTCCCCAAGAATTGCATTGCTGTTTGTAACCACCTGTGATAGGATGATAACCCACCTCCATACTCATTCAAAGGCCCTTTTATATGATTGTTGAAGGTTAGGGATAGAGAAACGTTCAACAACATCATTCTGCAGAAGAGAATGCTGAGGTCCAAAAGGGCAAAGCTCTTCATTTGTGTTTATAGCATACATTACAGTTGTATTTGAAGATCAGATTTGGAATGCTTATCTGAGCAACATTTCCCCTCTTCAAGTGGTTTATCTATCTCTCATATTCATATTTTCTTTAATGTTTACAAAGGGTAAGTCATTTTTAAATTTGATCCCGTCCTTTGTTCCTTCTAGTCCTTTCTTTTTTATGACTCTTAATATATAATTTATTGTCACATTACATTGATATCTCAATGTGTCATTCAATTAATCTTTTCAATTGCTCTTCCAGCAGTTGAGTTCTTTCCAACAGTTGAGTTTTTTCTTTAGATTATTATTATTAAGAAATTTTCTATTCATCTTACATACCAACCACAGATCCCCCTGCTCCCTCCCCCTGCCCTCCCAGCCCTCCCCTTCCTTCATTCTCTCCCTCTACCCTTCCATAAGTATCAATTTTTTGTATGCCAGTCATTGTCATGAACTCTGATATACAAAAAAAAAATTGACAATTATCATGACCCAAAGAATTGTCCACTTTTTAGAAAGACTAGCATGGCAACCAAGAAGTTCCAGTTCTAACAGGAGACATCTGGTCTTGTACCAACTGACCCCTCACCCACCTCCCAAGTTGTTTTCTTCTTAAGGTCTCTACTCTCCAACCATGTAAGTACCTTGGGCTCACTGAATGGATTTTTCCCAACAGGCCATCATACATTCCCATTTCCTGGACACTAGGCCTGCCCTACCCTCCCTCATATTTTAACCAGCATCGTGCTACCTTTCAAGTGACATCTGAAAACTTATTCTTAGGAAACTTCCTGAACCACAGAGAGATTGTATTTCCCTGTTAATATACAAATATTCACATGGTTCCTCTCTTCACTGATGAGTTTAATAAGGACTGACTTACATCTCAAATTACCTAATTCCACCCAGTAGGAATTCAGCTACGTTTATCAAATAAGAGAATATGTAGCATACAATGGGATCATAAATGCAAGCAATCAATTCTAATTCTAGAGCGAACAGCAATCAAAGGATGCCATCTGTATTGTTTACATTTTTGTTGTTGTTGTTGTTGTTGCAGTGATGTAATACCATGACCAAAAACAACCTTAACAAGAGTTTGTTTAGGTTCATGGTTCCCTCCAGGGGAAGAGTGCATGAAGGTGGGTAAGGTACCACAGCAGCTGGACAGAGAAGGAAGCTAAGAGATCGCATCTCATCTATGCACAGGAAGCAGAGAGTGAGAGCAGGAAGGCGGACAAGGCTATAAACTCTCAAAGCCCAGGCCAAGTGATGTACTTCCTGCCTCAGGGCGGCACCTCCTAAAGTACCCATAACTCCTACAAACAGCGCCACCAAGTGTTGAAATAGATGAACCTCGGGGGGCTATTCTCATCAAACTCTAACATCATCCATGCTGAATTCACTTGAAGGCTTAAGATTATTTCATAAGACCAAACAGATACATGACATACTCATTTTCATCTTTCTGATACTGCAAAAATCAAAGTTAATAAATAGAGCTAGATTTGATCTCTACTGGCAGTCATTCAATCACACTAATTTCGGTTTTTCCATAAAGAACATATTCTAAGACTCCAGTAGATGTCTAAAGCTGGAGCCAGTCGTTCCAGAGGAAAACATCCATCCCCAGCA
Organism: Peromyscus eremicus; assembly: GCF_949786415.1. Lineage (NCBI taxonomy): Eukaryota > Metazoa > Chordata > Mammalia > Rodentia > Cricetidae > Peromyscus > Peromyscus eremicus. The sequence continues at coordinate 33,045,117 of NC_081424.1, read as the reverse complement.
GTAGATCCGATAACTGAGATGACTACTGAGTGACTCTCAGATGGGCAGTGAATGTGTTCTACAAGTGGGTGCCTCACATTCAGAGAGGAGCGAGTCTATGGCACAAGATCAAATCATGCTGCTCATTGCACTGCGCAATTTACAACTGTTACATGGATTATTTCTGGAACTTACCATGTAATATTTTAATTCCTTTGTGTTTGTGTCTTAGTTTGGGTTTTCTGAAGGATCAATTCATGTTATTCAGTCATCTCTGGAATCCCTGAGGACAAGCAATCCTCCTGCTTTGAGCTCTGAAGTAACTGAGAATGCAAGCATATGTCCTCATACTGGGTTTCTCTTAATATTTTTAGATGACAGGAGATCAAGGTTAACTGGTACCACTGAAAGTGAAAACATAGGTAAGAGAAAACTACTGTACTTTTCTAAAAAACTCACAATCTTTCATCACAAGCCAAAAATATAAAAAAAATTAATAAAGAAAACATTTGAATGATGTAGAGAGCAAACCTAACATTGCTGATGTGTTATTACTCTTCATTCCACTTTGCATGAATATCCATGCTTTATGATAAAAAAAAAAGCCTTTATTTACTCCATTTTCCATGAATGCTTCCCTGTGCAGGAATGTTTGATCTCAGAATTCTCCCAGAATATCATATTATTCCAATTTGAAACATGCCTGAAGAATTTCTGAGAGGGGACTGTGAACGCATATTGATTTACTGCCTCGTGCAGTATGAATTTAGCCTACCATCAAAGTTATCTCTCCAATTTTCTCCTTGATTAAAATTATTCCCTACTGAGTATAATAGAGGTAGATGTTAGGGAACTTCAGAAACCTAAAGCCTCAATAAGAAGCAACGCAGAGCGGCCTGCCACTGGAATTCATGTGACCCTGGATCTTAAACTAAGGTCTGTTAATCACATGTCTTCCTTGATGTGTAAGGTGTATAAGGCTAGTGAGGCAGGGCAATCTTACCCAACTGTTTCATTTTATGGGAAAGAAAATTGAGGACCTGGGAAGCCAAGTATTTGTCCTATACAGCTGCTTCATGCTTGGGCTGGGCCTGGAGTATTGTCACTTGGGTCCTCGTTTAGTGTTTTGGGGTTTTTCTCAGTTTTACCGCTCAAAGAACAAAGAAGAAATATAAAAAGCAGAGTTTAAAGGATCAAGAAGCAAAGAACATGCTGCAGTATCTTCTCTGTCTGGGTCTGTGGGAGCATGCTTTTGCACAAGGAACCTAATGTCCAGGCAGCAAACAACAAGAACCGTCAGGAATACCAGCCCCACGGTTCATCCTGGGAAGACGGTTGGGTGAAATGACAGTGAAGACTGAGACAAAGGGGTCACATACTAGATCCTAGACCATGTGAGAGCCTGAAGAAAGTGGGACCATAGACTATCTAGAAAGGAAGCCTTTAGACGTTTCAGAGCCAACACGGTGATCATCCCGGCACAAGCTACTAGAAATCAAAAGTAGTGTCAATGAAAACATGGACCTAAGATGAAACCACACCAGAAGGGCTTTTGCACAACATTGGACTCAACACAAAAACACCAAAGACAGAATGATAGTCGTGAAAACCCTTATTAGAAATTTTTCAAAGACTAGTCTTAAAGTTTACTACATTTGAAAAGAACTTTTAGATATTGCTTGGGGAGGAGGAAGTCTGTTATCTACTTGAGATGATGGTGCAATGGAAAAGACTGGGAGATGAAAACTGGTTTCGGAAAGTGAGCGACCTTGTAACTAAAAAGCAATGGAATGAGAAAGACCCTAAAATAACTGATGTCCCAGATGATCAAAAGACCAGCTAGTATCTCTGGATCAGCTGAAGAACCTGGTGGTGTATGACAAGCAGGTAAGCACAAGGATACTCTGCAGCCAGAGAGAGCTGAGAAGTAGGAAGCATCACACTCCAGTCAAAAACAAGCTTGGGACATAGAATGTGTTTGCTGGGAGGAGAATATACCGCTAGGTCCATTTTATTTTCCTATAGAGATAGCCCATAGACAGGAAATAATTTTTTGACACTGAGGAGATGTCTAAGCGTGTACAAGGGCCTGCTGTGTAAGAATAAGGACCTGAGTTGGGCAAGCATGAAAACTCCAGAACCACTTTCAGTCATCCATGGCAATACACATGGGCAATCCCAGTGCTCATATGACAAGATAAAAAGTGGAAACAAAAGAGTTCCCCAAAGCTCACATACCCAGCAGTAAAAACAGCAAAGAGGGTCTGTCTCAAACAAGGTGGAAGGCAAGGGTCACCACCTAAATTTGTGATCTATCTCCACAGGTGCACAGTGACATGTATACCTGTACTCATATGTGAACACACACACACACACACACACACATGACTTCAAAGTAATTTTGTGAACAAGATGGGTAACAGGAACATAATGCCCTATGGTTAAATGGACTATTAACCAGTGAAAAAGTGCTAGCCACAACACCAAAGTAGGAAGTCTCATGGGACTCTCACACAGATATCTCTGTCTCTGTCTCTCTCTGTCTCTCTGTCTCTTTGTGTCTCTGTCTCTTTGTGTCTCTGTCTCTTTGTGTCTCTATCTCTGTCTCTGTCTCTGTCTCTCTCTCTCTCTCACACACACACACACACATTTTTACTGGAAAATAGGCTGAAGATGGAACTCTTTCATGTACTACAAAAGAAGTGAAGTGATGCAAGATAGACTAATATATCCTTGGCAGAAGAGGAATATGACATTAGTAAATGAATGCATTGATAGATAGATAGCTGGATAGACAGGTAGATAACATAAAATAAAACACACTATGTAGTGGCTTCATCAATCTAAGAACTGTGAGTTCACCACTCCCAAAACACAATTTGTGTCCCTTTCACAGGATTCAGAGTCCTCAGATGAGGGAACTGATCTACTACTGTGCTCTGACAAACCATTCCCGGGTTCTGTGCTCAGTTCAGAGTCACATTAAGAAAAAGACTGAATTCAGAAGCCAGAATATAGAAGTAGTGGCTGTGCTCAGCACCAACTTCTCTGCAGAACTTTAAAAGAATTAGGGAATTTCAACCCAATAGGATGCTATCACTGTAAGGTTTTGTAAGTTTTCATCCCATGAGAAATAGATGAGACTTCCGTGTATATACCCAAAGACCCAAACCTCAAGGGCATGGGGTTTGGTTCAGTAAAATCAAGTTCTTCAAAGAACAGAGTCATGTTGCCTGTCACTATCTCAGAGTTGACCAAACAGCCTGCTGGCTAAGGAGAAAGGAGATTCAAACTGGCAATAATTCAAACAAAAAAAATTAAAGAATTGTAGAAAACTGTATCTCAATAAAGTTGTTATCACAAAAACAAAGACGGGGTAAGGAGGAGATGGTTCACTTGGCAAAATGCCTGCCATGCAGTCATTAGGACCTGAGTTCAGATTCCAAGAACCAGTGTAAAAGAAACTGGACATGATCCTATACCTCGACAACCCTATCACAAGGGTGTCAGGGCCAGGAGGGTTCCAAGACAGCATAGCCAACTGTGAGTAGCAGATTCAGTGAGTTTGTCTCAAAAGATAATGTGGAGAGCTATCATGGATGATACTCAACATTGACCTCTGAACTCTACACACATAAGCATACACAAATATGCAAATTATACACACATGCACACACATACACTCAACATATGCACAAACACAGGTGGTGGAGGAGGAGATTTTGTTCTTATTTCTTTTCAATATCTCATTGGGTTAAAATAAAGAAATGTGGGGGAAGAAGTACTACTGGAAATTGCCATAAAAACCAACAAGCAAAAGGCTAAAAGACTCAGTTAATATTTTTAGGTCTTCAGCTGTCATCTTTCAACGTAGAAACTAAAAGTAGTATGCATGGATTATGTTACTTGACCAAGTGGCAGCGAATGGTTCTGACCATGCTGCTGGCCAACATAGTTCTATAACATCAAGCCAAAGGCCTGGATCTATAAGAGTCTGAAAAAATATTTATGCAAGTTTCCTCCACACAGAACTCTCCATTACATACACTAAGTGATATTCAGATTTTGGCAGGCAAACATCTTAGACATTGGGTCATTTTTAAATTAAATGAGGAGATAGGAAGCCCAGAGCAGAGGATGGAATATGGTGAGGGATGACTAAACTAGAAGACTTTTGAAAAGTCATATGAAAACCTACTACTACAGAAGCTTCCTAAATGATATGCATATATAAAAGAAGTTTAAATGGAGTTGCCATGTAGTGGCAGAGACAACACCCCAAACAGACATCACATGCTATCAAATAAAATCCCTAGTACCAGAAATGGGTGTTTGAGTCATTGCTTAAAAGTGTCCTATAGACCCTCCCACAACATTATGTGTTATTACTGATGCTATTGGTTACCCTCCACAATCTGATAGTAAGACCTCATTACTGAAGATGCCACATACTTATGTCATTGAACAATCAAGAAATTGAGCTGTTGCTCAACTAGAAGTTTCATCCCTACTGACTAGCATTCATAGTTCTGGAATGTTATGCAAGGTACCGGGGGTAAAAAAAATAATAATCATCATCATCATCAAGCTCACCCGGCCATGAACACTACACTACCACCTGCAATAGCAACTCACCATATGTGTGTGTGTGTGTGTGTGTGTGTGTGTGTGTGTGTGTCCATCCACTGGTGCAAAAATGGCACAAATGTTATGGTAGTAACCAACAGTTTTTAAAGCCAGCTTTGTGAGATGGAACCCATACCTGAAATGGTGAATGAAGATGAGAACCTAGGACTAGATAGGGTAAAACCTGTTGCTATTACTCTGCTAAATGAACATGGCAATAAATCAACTTCTAATGACATATTTTTATGCCTATAGATCGGTGCATCACTCAACCCTCCTCAGAAAAACTTCCTCTTGTAGTAGGTGGTCATTAACACAGAAACTCACAGCTGGACGCTGTGCAGAGAGTGAGGGACTCCGGAACACTCAGCCCTTAATGGGACGTCTTTATCACACTCCTCTCTTGAGGCTCAGCGATCTATATAGAAGTGGAGGTATAAAGATCATAACAGACAGAGGTGGTAGGTGACTCAGAGGGAACAATGGTTTCCTGACATAACAGGGCTGATACACACATGCAATCACTGAGGCTGTGACAATGTCCACAAGACCTGCTGATGTTCAAGCCAGGCAAAGTCCCAGCACAGAGAAGGGGAAATAAACACAAAGTCACACATTCACACCTCTAACCAAGAAGCTATTTGCGATTGATAGTGGCTGAGACAGGGAGAATCCTTTTTCTTCATTCAAGGGAGTGACAGTGAATATATCAAGCACACTCCAGGGCAGGCCGCATACTCAGGATTAGTTGGCCAACATGAAATGGCTCCACAGCTTTTGTTTATTTGTTTGTTTGTTTGATATGTGTGTGTACATTTTGTTTTGTCTTATTTTTGTTTTGTTTTAAGAGAGAAAGAACATGAAGTTGGGTGAGTAGGAAGGGAAGAGGATCTGGGAGGAGTTGGGGGAGGGGAAAGAATACGATCAAAATATATAAAATGTATATACTACTTAAAAATAAACATTTTAAAATGCATTGATTTTTCCATTAATCTCAAAGCATGAGTAGATTTGTTTTAAATGTCTGTTGAATGCCTACAGTGGGCTCTTAGAGCAACCTGCACATCTCTTCCCAATAGATGTAAAAAGGGCTCTATAAATAAATACATAATCCAAAATATTTGCAAGGAGTAAAAAAATAAAAATAAAAATGAGAATCTGCTCTGTTTTTACAATTTATCAACAAAAATTCACAATAAATGTCACTTGTTCAGCTTTCAGCATCCTCTACCTCAGCGCCAACGCAAATTTTAAAACAGTGCCAGGAGGATATTCTCACATCTCAGTAATGTTTAAACAAAAACTAGAAACTCTACAGTCTCTCTTCAATTTTGATGTGGTTTTCGCTTATAAAAGGTGACTGAGGCCTTTGGGCCGCGGCAGCCATCTTCCAGTAACTCGCCAAAATGACGAACACAAAGGGAAAGAGAAGGGGGACCCGCTATATGTTCTCCAGGCCTTTTTTAGGAAACATGGAGTTGTTCCTTTGGCCACTTACATGTGAATCTACAAGAAAGGTGATATTGTAGACATCAAGGGAATGGGCACTGTTCAAAAAGGAATGCCTCATAAGTGTTACCATGGCAAAACCGGAAGAGTCTACAATGTCACCCAGCATGCCGTGGGCATCATTGTAAGCAAGCAAGTTAAGGGCAAGATTCTTGCCAAGAGAATTAACGTGCGGACTGAGCACATCAAGCACTCGAAGAGCCGAGACAGCTTCCTGAAGCGGGTGAAGGAGAAGGACCAGAAGTAAAACGAAGCCAAGGAGAAGGGCACCTGGGTGCAGCGGAAGCGCCAGCCCGCCCCACCCGGAGAAGCACACTTTGTGAGGACTAACGGGACGGAGCCTGAGCTGCTGGAGCCCATTCCATACGAATTCATGACCTAATGTACAAAAGGAAATAAAAGACCTGGACTGTAAAGGGCTTTTCTTAAAAAAAAAAAAAAAAAAAAAAAAAAAAGGTGACTGAGAAAAAAAAAGACTGTAGCCTACCCCTCCTCAATACAAGCTGAATGTTTAGAAATTATTTGTGGAAAACATCATGGAAAATCTCTTAGAAAAACTAGAGATTACCTCATTTCTGCTGCATCAAGACAGGATAGTAATAAGCTGGACACATTTCCTGGGAAGAGAGTTACCAGCCAGGCAGAGCCTAATAGCAATGCTTTCAGAGGTCCAGAGGCATCTCGGGGGTGGGGGTGGGGGTGTTCTGGTTGGCTGACTGCAAGGGAATTACAGTGCAGTACGTACACGTAGCTGTGAGTCACTGCAGATTGACCCACACTAACAGAGCAGAACCACTCTGGTCCACTACAGATATAATTTGTGGTGTGATGACGAACTTTCTAGAATAACTACATTGAAAATTTCCCATACATTATGAAAGTTATGTAAGACTGTAGTTACTTTTTTCATCTGAATCATCTGTTTTATTTTATTTAGCAACTTGGCCAATAACCATTAAAAAAAAAAAAAGCATGGTAGCCAGGCGGTGGTGGCGCACGCCTTTAATCCCAGCACTCGGGAGGCAGAGCCAGGCGGATCTCTGTGAGTTCGAGGCCAGCCTGGGCTACCAAGTGAATTCCAGGAGAGGCGCAAAGCTACACAGAGAAACCCTGTCTCGAAAAACCAAAAAAAAAAAAAAAAAATCATGGCTTCTCTTGCAGTAGATGGAAACTAACACAGATACCCACAACTGGACCATGTGCAGAGAGTGAGAGATATAAGAATATTCAGTCCTAAATGGGATGTCTTTATTACATCACCCCCACCAGGGTTCAGAGAGCTATTGGGAAGAGAAGACAGAAAGATTGTAAGAGCCAGAGGGAATAGATAATACCAAGGAAACAGTGCCCTATCAGTCCTGAATGGGATGTCTTTATTACATCACTCCCACCAGGGTTCAGAGAGCTATAGAGAAGAGAAGACAGAAAGACTGTAAGAGCCAGAAGGGGTAGATGATACCAAGGAAACAGTGTCCTCCAAACACAACAGAACTGATGTACATATGAACTCACAGAGACAGCAGCAGCATGCACAGGTTCAAGCCAGGTGGGATTCCAGTGCTGAAAGAGGGAAGTAGACTTGAGTTCCCACTTCTAACCAAGAAACTATCTCCAACTGGCAACTGCTTGCAAAGGAATAATTAGTTTTCTGCAATGGAGTTCCACTTAAGCATATTGATCACACTTCAAGGAAAGCACCATGCCCAGTGGTAAATGGCCAACACAGAACAAACTGGTATGTTTGTAGACTTTTGTCTCATATTGCTTTGTTTGGGCAATTTTTTTTATTCTTGCTGGTCTTTTGCTTGTATATTATGGTTTTTTATTTAGTGCTTTTATAGATATTGTTGTTTTGTGGGTCGGTGTGTGTGTGTGTGTGTGTGTGTGTGTGTGTGTGTGTGTGAAAGAGAGAGAGAGAGAGAGAGAGAGAGAGAGAGAGAGAGAGAGAGAGAGAGAGAGTTCCTCATAGTTTTTGGGGTTTTTTTTCCTGTTTATTTTCTAAAGAGAGTGAAAAAGGAAGGTCATGAAATTGGGCAAAAGCATGATCAGAATACATTCTGTAAAAAAAATTTTTTTCAATTAAAAATAAAAAATAGAAAGGCATTACTTATCTCTCTACATATAACATAATCAAAACAACAATGATACCCCAGAGAAGCATTAGTAAGATAGGTATTTCCAAACATGAGGGCAGACTGATCTAAGATGGAAAATTTTCACCCACACAATAATAAATAAATAAATAAATAAATAAATAAATAAATCTTTAAAAAAAAGAAAAGGGAGGAAAATGTAGCTGAGTATAGTCTCTTTCAGAGTTTGATATTTTATTGCCAGGTTCATTTAGCAGAATAAATGACATATCACTATACTCATAGATAAGAACATCACGCAACCCTCATCAGAGAAGCTTCTTCTGGCTGTAGGTGGAAGTTAATACAGAGACCTGAACATTGTGTAGAGAGTAAGAGACTCCAGAGCACTCAGCCCTTGACAGGATGTCTTTATCACACCCTTCCCGTCAAGGCTCATGGAATCATCAGAAGAGGCAACAGACTATAAGGAGGGATGACTTCTGAGAAACAACATCGTCCAGACACAGCAGGGCTGATGACATACTCGTAAACTCAAGACCTTGACATTGTGCACAAGACCTGCACAAGCTTCAGCCGGACAAAAGCCCAGCACAGGGAAGAGAAACTAGGCACAAAATCCTACCCTTAACCAGTAAGCTATTTTAGTTGATAGTGACTGAGAGAGGAAATCTGGTTTCTTCAGGAGAGTGACACTGGATATTGCAATCACACTCCAGGGCTTAATCACATTCAGGCTCAGGAGTAATTAGCCAACATACAACAGACTTCCTGTTTTGTTTTGTTTTGTTTTGTTTTTTTGGTTAGGGGTGTGTGTGTGGGGGGGGGTGTGTGGTGTATATTTGTGTGCTTTTTTGTTTTTGTTTTGGGTTTAGTTTTTTATCTAAGAGAGAGAAAGAATATGAAGTTGGGTAGGTAGGAAGAGAGTAGATTTGGGAGGAGTTGGGGGAAAGAAAAATAATTTCTCCAAAATACTTTGTACTTTAAAAAAAGACTTAAATATTTTGAAAAGAGTTTGATGCTTATTCTAATATGTCACTTGGAATCCAGTGAAACCTCCCTAAGAACACATGGTAGCAAGGGAGTGGGTATGATGTGTTCCTGCTCTGTTACAGGAAACCTAAATCCAGACTCAGGCAACAGAAGTCTAGAGCCCAACCTCAACTCATTAATACTCCCAGACACATTTTTCTATGATTTCTCCCCTGAAGACTGATGAATAATGGAAAGTCTCTCCTGTGTTGTGATCATAAGATAAGTAATACCTGCAAGGGTCTTAAATAGTGCAGTGTAAATGGCAATTCAATATAAATGGCTAACAGCAATAAATCAGCACTGTGAGCAAGTCACACAGAGAGAGCACACTAACATTGAGATTCAAACCCATTTAGCTAACAAGCAGCTACACTCTCAACAGCACGTCTCTTGGTACAGAATCATGTACCCTTAGTGGCATGCCTCGTGGTGTAGAATCAGCTTGAGTTACACCACAGAACACAAATTTATGTGAGCATCCAACTAAAAGCTAACTTATCATGATAACTGATTTTAAAACTATCAGGGACCTCATCAGTCAATCCTGGGAACGGGTCGTTGTCTTGTTAGCAACTAAAATACTAACACTTTTATCTGGGTGGGAGGAAATTGCATTCTAGAAGGAAAAATTTTGAGACAGGGCCTCATCATGTAGCCCTGGCTATCTTGAACTCACTACATAGACCAGGTTGGCCTCAAGCTCTCCCTACCTCCCTCTGCCTCCTGAGTGCTGGAATTTAAGGTGTGTGCCACCACAATGGGCAAAAGTTGGGACTCTTTTTTTTTTTTTTTTTTGGTTTTTTTGAGACAGGGTTTCTCTGTGTAGCTTTGCGCCTTTCCTGGAACTCACTCTGTAATCCAGGCTGGCCTCGAACTCAGAGATCCGCCTGCCTCTGCCTCCCAAGTGCTGGGATTAAAGGCATGCGCTACCACTGCCTGGCCAAAAGTTGGGATTCTTAAAGGCAGTGTGCAAGTGTGTGCACACATGGAGAGAGAAAAAAACACTTGTAACCATCACTGAGACTTCAATCAAACTGAAAGAGTGGGACGTTTTTCCATAGATATGAAATGAGGAAAACATGTGTAGAGGGTTTTCTCTCCATTTTCTCTTACCTGGGAATCGAAAAGAAAGAAAAAAGTAGTGGGGTTCTTACAAGTCCCTGGCCCCTCATCTCCCTGTGTTTTGTCTGCTACTTGTGTTTCATTGGCTTAATGTAAATGTCACTCCTCATACTGCAGCCCAGTTAGGGAAAACAAGCCTTTGAGGAGATCACCAGCTCTTTGAACTTAAACTTTACTGAGGGAAAATATGATGGAAGAATGAACCAAAGGGGTTGAGTGGATGTCTTAGGACATATTACATTTTTCTCTCCATGCAATTGACCCTACGAGACTCAATCTTACCAATTAGCGGGACTCATGCAACGCACCCCACATCAGGAAACCTGGCTACTTAGCTTTCTCCCCTGAAGCCTAAGACTCAAATATGGCTCCAATCTTTCATCACTTGTCTGTTTCCTAAATAACTCCAACCATGTGAGAGAACTGCTTTCTTTCTGTGGTGACCTTCGATTGCTGCCTGTATGCAACATAAGTCATGGCATTTTGGTTTGGACTTCTCTTTTAATTGGTTTTTCTCACTATTGTTTTTCAAATAGATGGTGTAGAGCCCAACAACATCGATCAGTTGCCCAAACCAAAACATGAGACTGCACAAACCATGCAGAACAGACTACTTTTGAGGCCAAACAATAGAGTAAGTTGACATATTGCAAATACTGCAGCTTATGCATAAGCATAGATTTCACCCATCTACTGTTTCTCTTCTGCAGTTCTGCCCTGAGTAATTAGCCTGAAGGCAGGCACAGCATAGTGTTCTGCTGTGCGATGTTCTGTATGGCAAATGTGTTGCTAATTAGTCAATAAATAAAACACTGATTGGCCATTGGCTAGGCAGGAAGTGTAGGCAGGACAAGGAGGAGAATAAAGCTGGGAAGTGGAAGGCTGAGTCAGAGAGACACTGCCAGCCACCACCATGACAAGCCGCATGTGAAGATCCCGGTAAGCCACGAGCCATGTGGCAAGGTATAGATTAATGGAAATGGATTAATTTAAGCTATAAGAACAGTTAGCAAGAAGCCTGCCACGGCCATACAGTTTGAAAGCAACATAAGTCTCTGTGTTTACTTGATTGGGTCTGAGGCTGTGGGACTGGCAGGTGAGAGAGATTTATCCTGACTGTGGGCCAGGCAGGAAAACTCCAGCTACAGTGTTCCAAGCCTATCCCTTCCCAAAACAATAGCAGAAACATGGAATGTGCATCCAGTTAGCATTCAAACTGCATCTAGAAGACTCACTTAAACTCCATCAAGGTTGCAAAATCAGACAAAGCTAACTCAATGCAAAATGGTCCTATATTTGGGGAAGACAGACAGATTGTTTTAAATAAGTAAATGTTAACTATATTACAGGTTCACCATAGTACGATGCTGGTCAGTGTTTCAGCGTCAATTCTCCAAGGGTGGATTAGAAGGTGTTGTGATTTGCTGTGTTTTCTACTTTTCATGGTGTGAATACTGCCATCATAAAGAACTTGATTTCTAGTTTCTAATCTGAACACAGAGTGGGAAGAGCTTTGCTGTGACACATCACACAGTGTTTCAATGGGTAGAAAAAATAAACATCAAGAATACCTAAGAGAGAGAGTGGGGCAGGAAAAATTAGCAGGAACAAGTTTAATATGCATTTCCTTTGCTTCTAATGCAATTATTTCATTCTAAATTTCCATAACGTAATTGTTCCTAATGACTAAAATTAACAACCAGCTTTCGAGATGCCTGAAAATTTGATAGTTGACTTGCACAAGCTAACACATGTTGGCCGTAGAGCCTGGCCAGTTCAGCATTACCACGTACAGCATTATTGACACTTTTCTGTGCTACTCTGGTCCTCAGGGCAGCTTCCCTGGTATCAGCTGAGAGCTTGCGCTCCATGAGGACTCAGAATCTACATCTAATAGGATCCTAGGAATGGTCTTGGGCACTTGGGAAGTACTGAACTTGTGAGACACTTTAATTGATGCTAAATTGTTCTCTTTTTTTTCAAGTATTTATATATCTGCCTTTGTAAATCAAATGGATTTTAACATATTGTATCTGGTAGTCATGATGTTTCAAAGCAGCTGGAAAGGACTGTTATGAAATCCATAAGGCCTTGGGAGTTTTACTTGGTGAATTCCAGATGAAAAGCATGCAGGCATCCTATGACTTTAGGGACAGAGACTCTGGTATTAAGTTTTGTGAGTTCAAATCCAAGGTCTTCACCAAATTAATCACCAGAGAGACCGTATTAAAAAATATCTAACATATCTGTGCCACATACCCTCATCTGTAAGATGCTGTGATACTAATATCACCCACCTCCAATGACTGGCTATCAAAAGTAGTGATAATAAAATATTTAACTCAGAGCTTGACAGATAGTATATTCTCAACAAAACTTTATAATTACCATTTCCTAGGGTGGAAAATGTGAAACATTTCTCCACATCTCAACCCTAAAATAGTTTTAAAAATAAGAAAAATATGTTTTGCTTGGTATATATGCTAAGAATTCTAATTCTGATTAGAAAATTCCTATTTTTTTTCTATTCCTGAAAATTTACAAGCAAAACTGTCATTAAAATGATTTCTAAAATATACCTAAATTTCTGATTGATATAGCCCAACTTTAAACCTCTCTGGGGTACTCCCAAGAAAGGATTTTGCATTTTGTAAAACAAAATTCAAAAGAAAACAAAGAAGACTGTATCTCTGCTGCCAAGATTGGCAGTTTGGAGCATCTGTTATATGCAAATATGAACTCTGTGACTACAGGAGAGTTCAGAACGACACAGAGCAATGGACAGACACTGTATCTATGGTGGCCTCGGAGCTCTTGCATATCAGAGTGGGATGGCTTGGAGCACACCTATCTGGGGACATTAATGTATGGCAAAAATAAGTTGTTCTTAATGTTTAAACTGGCGAGTTCAGTCTTCTGCTGTTAGCAGATCTGCACCTGAACTCACACACATTTCTTTTAGTTAATGCTAGAATCAACTGGTGAGAATGCCTTGCTCAAAGCAGGTTGCAGTGGAGCCAGGCTTCAGAGTATCCGTGTTTCAAGGTAGCCTTTTTCTTTTCTCTTTCTTTTCTCTCTTTTCCTTCCTTCTTCTTGGCTCACTGCCAGTAAAATCACAATTCCAAATTTTTTAGCCAACACTGTACTATCCATTTTTATATGCAGTATGTCAGGTGGTATGATGGAAGCCAAAATGTCCCCCAGAAAGTTGTAGACATCCAAGTAACTGTTCGATTCCAAATTATGTACTTGGAGTAGACTTTTTCTCAGCAACTGTAGGAGAGACAGCAATTGTGGGATTCAATTACACCAAACATGAATCCAAAAAAAATTACTCAATTAGAAAGAAAAATGAATCTGCTAAACTGTTTAGTATCACTCTGAGGAAAAAGACATATTTTTTAACTTTTGCAATATGCAGGCAATATTTCTGATTTATTTCAGCTTCCTTCCAACCCCTCCCCCGTAAAATATAACCCTGGGAAATTGTATTCAATGGGTACTGTAGCTGGAGAGCTTTTCTCTCCGGGTCCCACCAAGTCCTGCCATTCCTGGAGCCCACTTATAAAATAAACACACAGACGCTTATATTATTTAAACTTCTTGACCATTAGCTCAGGCCTATCATTGTTTAGCTCTTACTCTTATATTTAGCCCATTTCTATTAATCTTTATTTTGCCATGTGGCTCGTGGCTTACCGGTACTTTACATCTTCCTTGTCCTGGCGGCGGCTCCAGGCAGTGTCTCCCCCTCCTTCTTCCTGTTCCCTCAATTCTCCTCTCTCCTTGTCCCATCTATACTTCCTGCCTGGTCACTGGCCAATCAGTGTTTTATTTATATAGAGCGATATCCACAGCAGGGTACTTTTAAAAAGTAAGTCCATTCGGGCATGGTGGCCACTCCTTTAATCTCAGCACTCCGGGAGGCAGAGGCTGGCGGATCTCTATGAGTTCGAGGCCAGCATGGTCTACAGAGTGAGTTGCAGGACAGGCTCCAAAGCTACACAGAGAAACCCTGTCTCGACAAAAAAAAAAAAAAAAAGGTAAGTCCTAACAAGAAAAAATGTTTCAAATGATTTTAGTATAGGACACTGTATGTAGGTGACAAAGAGCTTGAGGAACCAAACTTTAAAAAAGAAGTCCAGAGTCTAATAACAAGAGGAAGCCATCACCGCGAGTGGTAAAGGAAGAAGATGCTATTGTAGAAGGCAAAGAGCAGGATCACCCAGAAGGTGATATGGCAGATGGGGTTGGTGGGGCTGGACCAGTGGAGGAGATGACGTCACCGCTGAAGACGCCACTGATGTGGAGGGAAGGATGGAGAACATCTTCCCCTGTCTCTTCTCCCCTTGTCTAATCTCCCAGCCCAACCTATCAGAAGCAGCTGACACCTGTGTCTGGAAGAAGCTGCCTGCAATTATCAAATCAGTGTGAGCTCAGCGGAGTGATTTACTGGCTCCACTTTCCCCCACATTTTCTCTCACTTCTCTTGAAAATGCTACAGTGGAGCATATAGGACGAGGTATTTTCATTCTGCCCTAGGAGGTTTCCAGTCAGAAAGCTTAAGAAATCACCCTGAAGTGGATAGAGATAAACGCTAGTCAGAAAATAAGATTTCAACATACAGCAGAGATTCACCAAATGAGACTGTTTTAAAGAGACACGCAAGTCAGGAGCATGGGTGGGTATTGTTCCACACACAAGAACAAAACAGGGGCAAACATGTCACATAACTGGAAGCGTGCCTCTGTTCTCCCTCTCTCTCATCACTCCCATTGAACTTGGTGAAGACAACGGACAACATGCAGAGAGTGAGAGGCTTTGGAATACTCAGTCCTCAGCATCATCAAGCCCCTCCTTTCGGGGCTCAGGGAACTTAGTAGAAGAGGAAACAATGTTCAACAGCTTAACAATAACCCATAACCTTCGGACCAACTAATGGTGAATACCCTAACTGTCACCATAGAGCCTTCATCCAGCTACTGATGGAAGCAGATGCAGAGATCCACAGCTAAGCACCAGGCCTTGCTCCAGAAGTCCAGTCGAAGAGAGAAAAGACAGATTCTAAGAGCAAGGGGCATCAAGATCATGATGGGGGAAATCTACAGAGACAACCAAACCAAACTAGTGGGAACTCATGAACTGTGGATCAACAGCTGTGGAGTCCTCATGGGACTGGACTAGGCCCTCTGCATAGGTGAGGACAGTTGTATAGCTTAACCCCCTTTGAGGGCCCCTGGCAGTAGGATCAGAATCCATCCCTGATGCATGAGTGGGCTTTCTGGAGCCTGTTACCTATGGTGGGACACCTTATACAGCCTTGGTGGGGGGGGGGGGGGAGCTTGGACCAGCCTTGACTGAATGTACCAGCCTCTGCTGACTCCCCATGGGAGCCCTTGCCTTGGAGGAGGTAGGAATTGTGGGTGGGTTGGGGGGAAGGCTGGGGGGTGGGAGGAGGGAGAAGAGGGGGATCTGTGGTTGGTATGCAAAATGAATAGAAAATTTCTTAATTAAAAGAAAAGAGGAAACAGACAGGTTGTAAGAGTTGAGGGGACGGATGACATCAAGGAAACAGTGTCTTCCAAACACAACAGGACGAATGCACATGGGCTGAACTAATGAGACTGTGGCAGCACACAGAGGCCCTGCACATACAGGGTCCCCTCACTGAAGGGAGACATGGACATGACCTTGCATCCCTAACCAAGGAGCTAGCTCCAATTGACAACTGCCTGCAAAGGAAAAATCAGTTTTCTCTGATAGAGTCTCACTGGGCATCCAAACCACACTTAAAGGCTGGTTCCATGCCTGGCAGGCAGTAGATGGACAACACAAAATGAACTTGATGGTGTTTTTGTAGATTTTTTTGTTTGTCTCATATTGATTTGTTTGGGCATTTTTTGTTCTTTCCCTTCTTTTCCTTTTATATTATGGTTTTCAATTTTGTGTTTTTATGGTGTGTGTATATGTGTCTGAATCGGTGTGACTATGTTATGTTTATTGTGATTTTTGATTATTATTGTTATTTGCTTGCTTTTTATTTACTTATTTGTTTTCTAAAGAGAGAGGAAAAGAAAGAATGCATAGAATTGGATGGATGGGGAGGCAGGGAGGAGAAGGGGCACAGGAAACTGTGATCAGAATATACTGTATAAATGTGACTATCAGGAGCGTTTTTAACTGTTATACAAGTCAAACCATAGATACAAATAATGACCTTTAAACCTCTAACTAAAATTCACATTCTTTCAGCCTCTTGCTTTCTGGAAATAACTCACTAATTTCTTTAATCTTGCTACACTATTAGCCGGGATGAAGCAAGCGGCCGTGTATTTTGTTTCTACACATCTGAACGACTTCATGTATCTTTCCCAAACATATCCATTTTACTTATCTTAAAACTTAGCAATGTATCTTCTGACGATGGACTTGTTTGTTTGGGTTTTTTTGTTCCACGCGTGTTTTTTTGTCTTTCAAAATGAGCTTGGTGGCTCGCAGCCCTATCCAAAAGGGCAGATTCCAGTCTCATTCCCAAGTCAGACTGTGAGGAGAAAAGTCTGATTTTAATTGAGACCGAATTCCACCAATTACATTACAGGAGCACTTTCTCAACGGATTTTCTGGAAGGTTATCTTTCTCAAAGTTGCAGAACTAGGAAATGAAACGGATCATCAAGAAAATTCCTTCAGCCGTTTTCATTGCCCATCAAGGAGCTGGTTAGCTCATATATTAATTTTCTTTTCGCTCCTTTTTTTTCATTTTGTATGGAGTGATTTTTATCTACAAAATAAGATGACCCAGGGCATTGCAAAATGACTTGTAAGTTGATACAGAAAGTAGGAAAGAAGAGGAATTTTAAACAAGATGAGTAGAGGAGACTGAGTTCTAATTATTTGAACAGGGCACATACTTTTTTACCCTAAACAGAAAGGAATTGCTGTTATGTTAAATGTGTGTGTGTGTGTGTGTGTGTGTGTGTGTGTGTGTGTGTGTGTGTCCCATGTATTTAGTGAGTGTTTCAAAATGAAATGAGAACAATAAACTTTATAAAGTGTGTGCTTGGTTGCGTTAGATGGGCACCACTACTTCATAAGATGGATTGATGAAACACCTTGATTGCTGTCAGAGCTCAATACAACAGTTCTTATCTAGCAAGAAATAATGCATAAGTATTGTTTGGCAAGAATTTCATATCCATAGAAATTATGTATGTGAGCATGTATGTGTGTATGCGTGTGTGTTTGTGTGTGTGTACACAATGTATTAACTCCATAATAATGTGTTGTGACTCTACCCTGAGAAAATTCTCAAAACAAGGATATTGAAACATTTGAACGTTCAGGAAAATAATAATATATGAATGAAAAAAAGTAGAGAGAGAAGTAATCAACAGGCCTACTGGAACACCCTAAGCAGTTCTCTGGAACAGCATATGCTCTAATGATCTCTTGTCTATATCCTACACTAAACTTTAGCTTCCCTCAAATTAGGGCTTGTATCTTTATCTCTAATCCAGTGCTAACATACTTCAAGGCACACTGAGAATCTTAATCATGGTTTTTAAATAGTGGAATGACCAAGCAGTATTACGTTCACTTGCATTAAAACATTTCTTGCACGTAATTGGAAAGGAGTAATGTCATAGAATCCCATTCTCAGTTGTGGAATGAAACAGCAACCACAGAAGGTAGTATCTATACTTGTCAGATTCAGGGAATTTCCACAACATTATTGACACTAGCCATGCAAATCAGACACCTGGAAAAATACACAAGATTTTCCTCTGAGGGCTGGAGAGGTTTCTCAGTAGTTAAGAGCAATGGCTGCCCTTGCAAAGGACTTATAGAGAGGCTTACAACCATCCATACTTCAGTTTCAGTGAATCATATGCCCTTTGCTGTCCTCCATGGGCACCAGGCACACACATAGTATACCTACATTTTCTCAGGCATACACACACACCAAAAAATAAAATAAAATAAAAAATAAAATAAATAAATTTGGGGGAGACAGTTATAGACAGGGTTTCTCTGTGTAACAGCCCTGGCTGTCCTGGAACTCTCTTTGTAGACCAGGCTGGTCTCAAACTCTCTGAGATTTCCCTGTTTCTGCCTCCTGAGTGCTGGAATTGAAGGAGTGCATCACCACATTTGGCTCAATATTTTTTAAAGAGATTTGCATTTATTTTACTCAAGCAAAGATTACATACACATATGGAGTGAGGGCTTCCCTTAAATTCCTATCTAGGTTTATAAATCAGTAATATTTGTTGCTTCATAAGATATTTGGAGCCACTTGATAAATCATAATAATTGGTCAATGCAGATTACTGCAATTTAGAATTTATGAAAAACTAAAACTTCTCAAAAGGCACAACATGGATAAATTAATCTTGTAATAAATTTGTGTTTATAAAAATTCAGACAGCAGTATTTAAATTGTAATCTTAAACCATATATTTCTATCTTCTACTTTAATTTTGTAAAGACTTGCACTAAATTTCTCGAAGCCAAAACGCATCACATTGGCAGGTGGCTCATTTCTTTAGTCCCACTGTTTGAAAGGAATTAGCAGGGTATGGTGGTACACATCTTTAATCCCTCTGCTCAGGAGGCAGAGGCAGACAGAAAGCTGTGAGTTTTGAGGCTAACCTAGTCTATATAGTGAGTTATATGACAGCCAGAACTACATTTCCAGGCCCTATCTTAAAAAGAAAAAGAGTGTCATATTAAACACACTGGGAAGAACTTCTGAGTGGCTTTTTTAAATGCTCAGCCAAATACCCAGAAGCCTGGATGCTACACTTCTAGACTTCAAATTTGCTGTTGGCATTTGACGATTTTAGTACCAATGTTCTCCTAATCTGAGTAAAGTGGGCTTTCTTGCTAAACTAACTTTGTTTTTGTTTTTGTTTTTGTTTTCTTCTGGATTTCCAGTGATACATATTTACTAGGAACAAATTCTGATATTTTTTTTTCCACCAGCTTTTACAATTGTTACATCAATAGTCAAAGGAAGCCTGTAATGTTACCCTAATTAGCCCAAGTAAATTGTACAGAGTGAGGCTTTGAGCCAAAGATAACCAAGTCATTTGTTGACCAGTGACATCGGACACAACCGAGATATAAATAGAAGCTGGGGGAGGTGGGGAGGAGGAGGGATCTTGGTTCATTCTGATTTCTTTTCATAGTGATTTTTGTAAGTAAGGAGAAATACCCAGGAAACAGCAAGGTCATGACTATTTAACATAAATGCTGAAATGGTCCTGACAACATGATTCATGACCGTCCAAGAAACATGTAAGCACAGTAGGGGTAAAACAAACGTATTAACAGGAAAAGTTAAAAAAAAAAAAAGTGGTCACCCAGTAGGGCAGAGATGCTTCACAACAGACCGTAGAGGCTAAAAGAAGCCTGAGGGGTGTTGTTGGTCTCATGTCTCACGTTACCTCTTTCCCATTGTCACCTAGTTCTAGCCCATGTGTGTCCTTCCATTGGTTTGCCAAGAATCAAAGCTTAGCTGCTTTGCTGTTACTAACTACAGGACCCAACGAACAAACAGAACCTTTTTAAAATAATTAATACTTTTAAATGTAAGGGAAAATATCACTTAATTTTCTGTTAGAAGTATGCTGATATTTATAAATGTGGTTTCCTAACAGGCATGTGGCTTGTATTTTGGGACTCAAATGTCATGACCATCTCCGTGTCCTTTAATATCATTTCACAGGATTGTTTCTAACATTTCATTCTTCCATTTTATCCACCTACTACAATATCTACTAGAAATGCGTGCCTTGGTGATAAATATTCTTATCATTTGTAACTTGTGTGAAGACTTGGTACCCACTTGATGGTACTGTTTGGAAAGGTTATGGAAATTTTAGGATGTGGAACCTTGCCGGAGGAAGTATGTGACTGGGGGGGGGGGGGGGCTTTGAGGGTTAATGGCCTCAGTCCACTTCCTGCTCTCTTCCTCTGCTTCCTGTGTGTGACAGTATCAGCCATCACAGACAGTATTACAACTCAACGACTTAATACACTACCTGAAGCATAGAAGATATTCAGTAACTGGTCATTTTGAGTTCTCATGGTGTTTGGGAAAATACTTACCATGATAACTTTATGCTTCAAAAATAGGAAGCAGGCATCTAGATTGCTAGCATTTCTTGTACAAAGTGAAGTTCCAACAGTGAGCAAAGAGATAACTCATAAAGTAGAGGCAAAGGGATTCTTGAGGGGTGCTCTACTGAGGTAGAGGTTTAGGGCCACAGTTGACAGAACATCTGCTGGGGAAAGAGAAAGAGGAGTAGCATGCTGGGCTTTCCTTCCATTACTTCATGGAGCAGAACACAAAACACATACACACTTGAAGCAAAAAGTACAAATACCTAGGCGGCCCTTTAGCTACCTTTACCAAAGACATGTATATAAGAATGTAGATAGAAGGATAATGAACAAAGCATGGTCCTATTTGTAAGTGGTAAATACAAGTACATATCTTTTCTAATGACAATGTTTGACAAACTAGAACAATACTGGGAAAATTAATCAATGAGCCATTTTCAGAGAGGAACACCTCTCAGGAATAGTTAAAAATTATTAGATATCCATCTATGCATTCATTCACTCATGAATCCACTCAACAATCAGCCCCTTCTTGCAGTTCAGTTTCTGGAGCTGGAGGGATGACTCAGTGGTTAAGACTTGCAGAGGACTTTGATTCTGTTTGCAGCACCCACATGGTGATTTACAACTAACTATAATCCCAGGGATCCAACACCCTCTTCTGATCTCCATGGGCAACCAGGCATGAATGTAGTATATATACATACATGGAGGCAAAGCACTCATACCCACAAAATAAGTGTATATAAATAAATCTAAAAAATCTTTTAAGAGAAAATTGTACTATCCTCCTTTACCCCCTGAGAGAAGAGAAAAGAAAGAATTTCAGAACTCTGCTCAAGATACGTATCAAATGTATTATTATTTTTAATAAATATTCCTGAGGAGGGGTTCCTTAGCCAAACCATCCCCACAAAATATCTAAAGCATAGCCTCTTCCCACTGTGACCACACATTTACTAGTGAGAAAGTGAAAAAGCAGAAATAAGAAACAAGTGCCTGTCTCTGTCTTTGTTGGTAATTCTCCATGCTAGCAAATTCATTGTGACCCGTTGATGTCAGGTTGTAAGCATTCCAGTGCCCACGGTGCACCAACACAAAATGCCATCTGAGTAATTCTGAGTGTTGCAGTCACCTTACTTTTGGGTTCTGAAGTCCGTTCATAAAATGACCTGCAGTTGAGTGTCACATTGCACAAGCTCCTGGAGCCTGGGGGAGAATAATGACACAAATCAATAATGCTGTCTGGGAAATGGCTTAGAATAAAATATTCCAGAAGGGCACAAACATCACCCAGGGGGAGACTTCAAGTGCTGATTAAATATGGCTGGCTCAGCCCTCTTTCACGCAGTGACAGATGGGGACAGAGTGCTTACTTTGGCGTTTGATGCGGTGAACCAGGGTTACTGGAGTTGCATTAAGACTCAGGCTTCTGTGTGCTCGGACGCCCCCTGGAGGCCGACATTGCTCACACGCAAGCAGAGAACCGCCTTTCAGAAGGGCTGTCCATACCTCACAGGAAGTTTCCAACAGGGATTTTTCTCAGAGCCCCACCATCAAAGAAATTAATAAATAAAATAAAGTACATAATACTGGCTCTACTTTTTCTCAGTCCCCATGCCCCAAAGAAAATGGGAAATAAAAGGAGTTCATTTACTCAAGGCAACAAAACGTCTTCCTGTCCAAAGAATTAACAAAGTAGCCCAAATAGGAATTACCATCCAGAGACAATCTAGATAAATGTCAACTTTAAATCACATTTGAAACATGAAAATGAAAAAATGAGTACCAGTTCACATTATTGTGTATCAACAATTTATTCTTTCTATATTTCTTCTGTGTCTGATCTACTGAGGCTTGAAAACATATTATAGGACACACACACTTTGTGTGTGTGTGTGTGTGTGTGTGTGTGTGTGTGTGTGTGTATCCATGCCATCTAATTTCACTATAAACTTATTGTAGCACCGAGTTTAAAAGTTCCAACATTGAGCCGGTTGGAGGTGGTGGTGTGCGCCTTTAATCCCAGCACTCAGGAAGCAGAGGCAGGTGGATCTCTGTGAGTTCGAAGCTAGCCTGGTCTACAGAGTGAGTTCCAGGACAGGCTCCAAAGCTACACAGAGAAATTCTGTCTCAAAAAAAAAAAGTTCCAACATTAGGGGCTGGAGAGATGGTTCAGTGGTTAAGAGCACCAACTGCTCTTAATAGAGGACCTGGGTTCAGTTCCCAGCCCCCACATGGCAGCTCACAACTGTCTATAGCTCCAGTTCCAGGGTATCTGACACCCTTATACAGACATTCATGCAGGCAAAACACGATTGTACATGAAATAAAAAATAAATAAATCATTTTTAAATAAATATTTGTTTTAAATAAGTAAATAAATATGTTCAACATTATTCTACCAATTCTTTCATTTTGGCCTTTCATAGAGGCAAAGCAAGCAAACAAATAAACAAAATGTATTTTATCCCTGGAAATAAAAAGTGTGGGTGGCAGAGATATTAGCTTTCAGTAGGATGGACACTAATTTCCTCTGGGAGTGAGTGCTGTGTCCCTGGGTACCCCCATGTCTGGAGAGAGGTCCAGAAAGGCTTGTGGCCTACTCAGCTCTGTTATAAGTTTGATTGAAACCATTAGCTAGAATATAATGAATTCCATATGTCAGTCTTATTTGGTATTTTTTTAAGATAGAATTTTTTTTAACATGTAATTGTGATAAATCCACTCTGGGTAATTTATGTATTTCTCCTTTCTTGCTTTCTTGCTTTCTTTCTTTTTTTGTTCCTTCACTGAGAGTCATCCTACCTACTATTTTTAAGCAGTTAAATGCTATTTACACATCAGTGATTCTATTTACACATCAGTGGCTCTAGGCTGACTGAGCTCAATAAATTCACACTTTACCCAGTATCTTTTCTCCTTAGGAATTATTGAAGCATCTAGGAAAACAGTTTCACTTTTTCAGACCACTTGGGCCTAAAAGCTTTTTGTTTATAGCTAATCTTACTCTTCCTCAAATGTTTAGGAATCAGTCATTCTGCAAGAAATCAGTAACTGAAGGCTAACTTTCCATTTATTTAAATGGAAAAAAATTGAAATGTAGTGCATCATAACCCCAAACTGCCAACTAAATTATTAAGACATAGTAAGATTCCTATATATAAGTAGCAAACAATAGGTCTGAATAGAAAAAAACTTAAAACATCGATTCTCAATTACTCAACAGCTAATACACAGTAAATGTGTGGTTCTTCTGGGTAGATAAAGTGGGCTTTTTTAATACGAGCACCTTTTACACAGAATTCTGATACTAACTGTAGTTAATATAATATGGCCTTTTCCTGTATATTGGTGAGTTTGGAAGAACTTTTTGCCCCTTTTAAAAAAAAATCAGCTAATGGTGCTGTACCAAAGACCTATGCCTGGTAGGTTACTGAATCCAAAGTAGCCATTCTCCCAGCAAACCTCTAACAGGGGAGATCTTCAACAGGGTGATTTTTCTTGGCCAGTGCCACCCAGTAACTCTAGCAGCTGCCTCAAAACTACCTGATTGGGGACCGCTAAGTCCAAGCTGAATGATCCTGTGGTCAAAACAGCACACAGCTGTGGCCACCAGTATATTACTTTCCTGAAGCTGCCTGTGCATACCACAATGAATCTGATGACTTAAACCAGCCAAGCTTATTCTAGGACAGTTCTGGAAGCCAGAGGTTCAACATCAAGGTGTCCTCAATGTTTCTCTGAGGCGGAATCTGCCTCGGACATCTCACTTAGCTTCTTGCAACTGCTAGTAACACTTCATAGTCCTTGTCTTGCAGACACACTCTTCAGTCTTCGTATTTCTATCCTCCTCTTCCTTCTCCGTCTCCCTTCGCCTCTTATCAATGTAAGAGTCCACCCTTGACCTTGACGTTCTCCTCTCAAATTTTCAGATTCATCACACCTGCAAAGACTCTTTTCCAATTGAACTCATCTTCCCAGCGCCGTGTGGGGATGTCTTCAGACGTGGGTGGGAACATTCAACCTGTTGTCTGTCCAGCAGGGCTGCACCTGCTAACATCAGTTCTAGAAAACAGATCCACAGAGGTAAGACTGCCTGCCACAAGTCTCCTTCCCTACTTCAGCAACAGAATTGTCACTTGTTACCTTAAGTTTTCTTTTCGTTTGGAAAACAAGGAAGGACTCTGAAGTTTTTGTTTGAGTAAGTTGAGGGGGTAGGGGATCCCCTGTCTGAGGCTATCCTAATTGGGGGGTGGGGATCCCCTGTCTGAGGTAAATCACTCAGATAAACCTAATCCTGAATTGTATCTTGAAGCTACCATAGCCTATATAGGTCTAAAAAGCCATCTAAGAGGCAAGGGGGCTGAGGGTCTGTCTCCAAAGGCAGGAACCTGTGGCAGGAGACCACCAGGGTCTCTCTGGAAATGCATCAGGAGCTTTCTGAGTTTTCTGATTCCCTTTCTTAGACATTGCTTCTGAAGCACTTCCATTAAAGTTGTCAATAGGCAGCATTTCAAGTTGGATACAGTGCGTGAGAATCTTCAAATATGGCAGTCTCTAGATTCCATGGACAGACATTGCAGTACTTGCAGATAAGTCACCAAGAAACTGAGCTCACAAATTTCACCCGGTTTTTATTAATAGTGAATAAAATAAAGGTGAGGTGTGGTGTTTACAAACATAGATACACATTTACATATGCGTGTATTTACAGACTGTGTGTGTAACCAATGAACACTCACCGCTGTCTCTGCAGAAACCTTTTGTTTTTGTTGTTGTTATCAACAGTCTTTGCCCTTCTGAGGTTCCCCCCACTAACCCTCCCCCTTTTAACTGCTTCTTTTTAATTTTTTTTTTTTAAATAAAGTTTTCTTTCAAGTCCTCTACTGTTACAGTGTTTCGGCCATCAAAGTCCCCTCCTGGCCATTTTCATTTACCTTGTGACTCTGACCCTTTGTGAAGCTGAGCATTTTCGGAGTAAGCTGATCCTGCGGGTCCCCAAGGATGTTATTCTCATTTATTCTCTCGACCCTTTGAATGGAGCGGTCCGCCCTTGGCAGCGGTTCAGCGGGCCCACATTCAAAGAGCGCACAGTCCTTTCTCTTCCAGAGGCCTTTTCAAAACGCAGCCCAGGGTTTGTCGAAGGACTCTAATGGATGTCAGTCATTGAGCACGTTCCATTTCATTCATGGCTGCCAGCGAACGTGATGAGTCGAGCAGCAGGAAAAGAAAGCCCGCAGACAATCGGGTTAATGGATCGATCGTTCCCCCCACCCCACCCCACCCCGCCTGTGTGACGTGGTAGGGCTGGGAGACTTAGGACAGGGGAGATGAAACACAGGAGTCAGTGCGCTTGTCCTAACGTCTCACCCCAGCCTCCTAGACAACCTCAGAGGCAAGATCTCATGGAACTGAGCATTAATCCGAAAGGCTGGTGATCTGGGGGGAACTGTGGAGCTCCAGTGTCTATTCCTCCCTCCCCGGGCTGTAAGGAAGCCGTACCACCGGCTCCTGCACCTTCCACATGGTTCTCTCTGGCAGCGGGGCTCTACTTGCCCAAACTTCACAAGGCTTGGGATGTCGCAACCTCTGGAGAGCTGCGAGGGCGGTGGCTGATGAAGCTCAGAGCCGGTCCCAGGGGCACAGATGGGGGATGGGGACAAAGGCTTGGCTGGGACCTCTGTACCTGCCAACTGGTGTGTCACAGAGAGGCTAAAATTACTGGCTGGCCAATTATCTGATTAAAGAGAACCTTTCATTTGAGGCTTAAAAAAAAAAAAAAATCCAGACTGAAATCAAAACCTTCTAGTAAGTTACCTAAACTATTTTTTTTTTTAAGCATGGGCATAATCTACATGGGGGAAGGGCGATTTCAAAAAAAAAAAAGAAAGAAAGAAAAGGGGAGGGGTGAGGAAGTAAGTGGGGAGAAAGGAAGGAGGAGAGGAAAGGGAAAAGGAGAAGTGATGCAGGGAGACACACTTTGTTCTAGAATTTTCTTTCTTTCTATCTTGGCTTTGCTTGTTTTGGAGAGAGGGTTCCATACCAATATTATAAACTAGAAACTTCTGGTATCAGATTTAGTTTTATTTACTCCTCTCTGTCTCTCTCTCTGTCTCTCTGTCTCTGTCTCTGTCTCTGTCTCTCTCTCTCTCTCTCACACACACACACACACACATACACACACATACACACGTAGCACTCATAATTATAGTTTTAAACCAGTTGAGTCAATTGATTAAATAAGGTACCGGTGATCCCCAAAAGCAATTCATGTTTTATTAGCTTTACGGTTTCATCGGAATCTTCTTAAATGCTGCAGTCCATGAATTACGCCTCTCTCTGTCGGGCTGCATCAGCGCTGTGCTTTTATGGGTCTTGGATTCCACAGAGGCGGTTGTGGTTTGAAAATAAGAGAACAACGTGCTGCTGCTTCGCCAGCCGGTTAATGACCTGCTCCATAGTTAAAGGCCCCCAACCACACAGGGCAAGTGGGCGGAGCCTGCTCGAAACACGTGACAGCCGGAAAAGTTGTTGTCTTGAAATCTCACTAATAACTTCACCGTAGTTTATGCTTTAGCAGAGAGAGAGAAAGGGAGGGGAAGAGGGAGAGATTGCAAATTGTGGAGTCAGCAAACACAAATGTCAAAACTTATTATTTTTTTAAATTCTCAGACTAGAATAAAGACTTCGAGGTTTCAAGGGTACAAAATAACCGTGTGCTGGTGGTGTTGCTCAAAGACAGAGCTCAGGCTTCATGTGTTCAAGGCTCTGCATTGAGCCCAGCGTGTTTGCACACAGTAACACACACACACACACACACACACACACACACACACACACACACACACTCTATCGTGCCCCTTTGTTTGAAAAATAGGCCAGAGAGTAAATATAGGAGGAACGAAACAGATGGAGATAGAAAAGAATAAAAACAGCATGAAGTACAGAGCAAGGATGGAGGAAGGGAAGGAGGGAGGCTGGGTGACAGAAGAAGAAAAAGGAGAAAACCTCATTTTTAATTCATAAATGCATGATCAAAGGATGCACACCAACAAATTGAACGGTGACACACACCAACACCCACAAAAGAGCTGAGAAACCGTAAGAAAAATAGATGTTGATAAGATAACAGTACTACTTAGTGTGTTCTTCCTGTACAGTGAATGGTTCTATTCCCAAACCGCACCCCAGAATACACACACTTGTGTGACATGACTGTTGTCACCTTGTCGTCAAGGAGCACCTGTCCAGCGCTTGCTTCTTGCTCTTCTCCAGTCTACCCCAGATCTGCCTACACCCCTTACAGCAGAGCTAGCTCAGCCTCCCGAGAACTTCCAGTCCCGCCCTCGCCTGCTCTCACAGGTGGCGCCCAGACTCTGCCCATGGCTCCCCTGTGGCCAGCAACTCGCCATAACTGAAACTCCCTACCCGTGATGGACTTAATTGCTAAAAGCATTTTCATCTGGGAGCCTAAACGCACCGACCTCTTTTTAGTTCTATAACTAGGTAGCGATGTCTATGCTTCCCCCCACCCTCGACCCCCCCACCCACTACAGAACAGCCTTTGAAATTGTTAACACAACTTGTCATTCTCTCTGGCAAAATGAACACATTCCCCCAGCTACTCCTTGTATGATATGGTTTCCAGACCCTTCACCATTCCTCCTTTGAACATGTTCCAGTTCGCTGTCAACTTCCCTCTTAAAATGTGGTGCCCAGGACTCGATGAAGCACTTCCTATGTGACCGGCAGTGAATGGGGCTAGACCAGGAACTCCCTTGATGTGGACCCTGTATTTCAACTAATAGAGCATAAGACTGAAGTGCTTAGCAGCAGACCACATGTTTGAGTTACATTAGCTTGAATTCAAACCTAAAGTGAGTTTTACATTCACTAACAAATCAGATATTATCTATTCTTTATGCAAGAAATCGATTATTCGAGGGGCTAGGATGGTGAAAGATAAGAGGGTAAAATGCTTGCTGTACAAGTGTAAGAGCTGTGTGGGGAGATGAAAGGATTCCTGGAACTCCATGGCCAGCCAGGCCAGCCAAACTGGTAAGCACCAGGGTTGGTGGGAAAACATTATCTCAAAAAAATAACATGGAACGCAATAAAAGAAACACCCAACATTGACCTCTGGCCTCCACGTGTGCAAGTACACATGTGCACATCTCTGACTGAATATGTGTGCATACACATGTAGAAACACAAATTGATCATGTGAATCTAGTATTTTACATTTATCCTACCCAGTGTCCCCTTGTTTCAAGTATTCTATCTAGCTCATGAAATATTTTAAAGAGCTCTTTTTTTCCAGCTGTTAGCTAATCCTCTAAATTTTGCTTTGTTCGAAATTTTAGTAAGACTTCTTTCATTGAACAAAAGAGGAGATGTCATTCCAAATTTCAGAGAGGCACCTTGGCATTTGACATGTAATAAATGTCTGTGGTCACCATCATTAAAATATTTCGGAGACCTTCATTTAGTGGCCATACTTCCTTCTCTACCTCAACAACTTATAAAGTCTTTTGAAAGAAAAAAAAACAAGAAATATTATACATAAAAGAGAAAAGCTAGAAAATGAAAATAGAGATGTATCATGGGGCTGGGAATGGAACTCAGTGGAGAAACCCTGTGTCTAGCATGTACAAGGCCCTGAGTTTGAGGCCCAACACGGCCAATAATAAAGAGGGTAGCATGGGGGAACATGTAACTCACTTGCCCCTCAGAAGGCCAGACTCAACGCCTGGTAGCTGAGATACAGGCTGGGGACATGAGTCTGGCTACCTCAGGCCCTCGATGTTCTCCCAGATATGGGCTCACATCAGCTCCTTATTTTCCTTTTCTACTGTTTTAATAAGTGAAAAAAAGTAAATAGAGTAAAGCCAAGTATTTTTCTTTTCTTTCAACTGAACATAATTTCCATCTAGTAAAAACAGTGGTTAGAAATAACCATTGTAAGAGTCATTCATTTATGGTTTAGGAAAAGAATAGTATTTTTACTGTGGTATGTCAACACAATACATAGCATTGCCTGCTGCTTCCGGTTCTATCTATTGGCAACAACCTGAAGAAAAGCCCCTTTGGTGAAATTTACAAATAGTTCAGTATTGTGCGTTTTCAAAGAGAGTTCCTAATTATATTCAGAAAAACTCATAAAGATAGTTTTGCCATCTGGTAGCTGCTGCAACATTTTTATTATCTGGCTGCTTCCATATGCCTGTATTTATTCTTTATTTGCAAAGTGGATGAATAGTTTTTATAACACATGTGTCTAGTGTGTATGAAATAATTCTCAATAAATGAGAGTTTTGTGAATCAACATATTATCGCTTTTTTATGACCTATTGATTTTTATTTTATGTGCCTTGGTGTTTTGCCTGCATGTATGTCTGTGTGAGGGTATCAGATCTTCTGAAACTGGAGCTACAGGCAGTTATGAGCTACCATGTGGGTGCTGGGAATTGAACCCTGGTCCTTTGGAAAAGAAGCCAGTACGCTTTAACTACTGAACCATCTCTCCAGTCCCCATACTATCTCTTCAATTCTGTGTTACCTACCTGCTTATCTGTGGTCTGAAGAAATGCAATGGTTATTATTTTCTGAAAAACAGAGTTTATAGTATAAGAGGATTATAAATTTTCAAATAAACTTTAGACTTCTAGAATAGATAGATTGGTTGTACTTAAACAAAAACAAGTGAATACCCGTATGAATAGAATTGTAAGCAGAGATTTAGGGATGAGATGTGTAGAACGCAGGACTGAGTAACTCAAGTAAGTTATGAACAAGTCAATATCTTTCATTTTCACAAAGAAAATGTAAAAATCAGTTACCCAGAAAGTATTTTTATTATATGAAAATATTGCTAGAGGAAGCAGAGGAAATGAACTCATCACTGGGGCTGAAGGAGATTTATACAGAAGCAGGACTAACAAAAGCTTGTCCTCTTGCTATAAAGAGGTTTGCAAAAACCAAAACAATGTCCCAGTGCAATGAGATTTACTTAAAGCTGTTCTCATTGATGGGTGTCTTATCTTGGAAGAACTCCTCTCTGCTGTTCTTCAGCCGTTGTTGTATGGGCAGGGATTAAAACCATCTGATGTCAGTTAATAATAATATTTTTAAATAATCAATAAGTAAACTCATGAAAAGGTAGTAATTCAAGGCAGAAGCTATAGTGTCCAGGGACCCCATGTCAATGGTGGCCCTGGAGGAGGTTGTCCCAAAGCAGGACTTTGGCCAACATGTTCCCCATTAATTTCCATTCCCTGTGGTAACTTCAGGGCAACTGATGAACAAAACAGCAACTTGTCTGTACTGAGCTTCAAGCCTCCATGGGAAGTGTGGCCGTTCACGGACTCTAGGGATGAACAGAAAATGGGATTACAGACCATTTGAAAGTGGCAAATTCCACTGAGACACAAGAGATGGAGCCATACTATGTGAGAGAATCCTTCCCACAACATGTGTCAGCTGTGTGGCTCCCACTTTCTATCATTTTTATGACTCTCTAACATGACGGGATCATGCCTGGGGATGAGGGTGTGTGTGTGTGTGTGTGTGTGTGTGTGTGTGTGTGTGTGTGTGTATGTGTGTGTGTGTGTGTGTGTGTGTGTTAAGAATCTACTTTGATGAATTCAGAAATTGCATAGTTAGAAATTATTTTTTTCATATGTAAAATATAGATAAATCAGTCTCATAGAAAACTAACCAGTCCACAGAAGGGCGGCAGTGGAACAGCTCAGTGGTAGAGCACTCTTCTAGCATATGCAGGCCCCTAGGTCAGTCTCCAGCACCAAGATAGACAGACAGACAGACGGACGGACGGACAGACGGACGGACAGACAGACAGACAGACAGACAGATAGATAGATAGATAGATAGATAGATAGATAGGTAGATAGATGAACCAAATAACCAAACAAAAAAGTAGAAAAATTTAGATTGATTCAACCCCTTAATTTGCTGTTTATTACAGAAGAAATATAGAGAAGTTTGGTGATGTTCAAAATCCTCCACTCCCAAAATGGAATAATTAGGTTGCTTTTTAATGTGTTTACAGGGGCAGAAAAACTTTTTTTCACTAACGATTCTATCACATCAATACATGGCTTTATTCACATTACAAAATAATATGCAGTATTTCTGAGTCCAAAATTGACCTTCCCCAAATCTCCCGGATAAAACAGACAGAAATGTGAGAAAAAGTACAGCGGCTCAAAGTATTACTATTTCTCCTCTATGCTTCCTTCCCTCAAAGCAGTGTCTAACCCTAGCCTCCCAAAGAGGGCAGAAAGAAGCCGTGAGGGCTACAGAGGCCGTGTCCTATATGACAAATAACAGTACCTGCTCTAGGTGACTGTTTGCAAGCAGGTATACACATGTTATGCATGTATGAGTGTATTATGCACATGTGTGTGTGCCATGCACTTAAGTGTGTGCCATGAACATGTAGGGAGGAGAAACCAGCTGCTTTTCTGGCACTGGTTATTTTATTTGAATAAAAATGCATTGCAACATGTAAAAATGATCTATTTCTTTTTGGCCAGAAGAAAAAGGAGACGATACTGCCTTAAAACTTACATGGACATAACACCTTATTTTTTCTAACACGCATTGTATTGGATCATTTTAAAATTTGTTCTAACGATAGCATTATATACTCTTATGCATTGATATATATGAGACATTAAGTGGCTTACCATTTGGGGTATTTACAGGGAAAATGAAAGTAGTATAAGCTATGTTCTACAGAGGACTCAAATTACAGTAGCATCGAGTTGCCCACTGATTTAACATAGACCTCAAACACAACAATGGGCCCAACTTTTTGGATATTCAGTTTTTGATCAGTACGAAAGAAATGCATTGACTATAACAACAACAAAAACCTAAAGTCATGTTGACATAGTGTTAGAAAAATATTCTTGTCATGGTGGCAGGGTAAATGTAGTATTTAAAAACAAAAGGTTCTCTGAAAGCTATTGGGTCCTAGAGTGTGAACTAGTGGAAAGAAACTATTATCATATCAAGGGTGTTCTAAGTCTACCTATTGCTATAGTGAGGTCAATGCGATTCAAAACGCATTTCAGAGAATGTCTTTGGTTTGTATATCATAAAAACAGGACCCTGAGTAGTTTGTCCAAGAAAATACAGACAGCAAATGGCTGAGCCAGACCCCAAACCAGGGCCTTGGATCCCAAGATTCATGTTCTTTCCCACTGCACCAGGCTTGTGTAAAACTCCAAAACACACATTTTAAACAGGATGTGCAATTTAGAAAACTTAGAATTATAACCCTGTGCCCTGATTATTTCCATCAGTATTTATTTTTAAATCTTTCTCTGTCCCTAGAGCTCTCTCTTTCAGATCATTGCTATCTGATTTTCCTAAACATTCTTGTTTATCTTTCACTTTCTCTACATAATTGCTTTTCAGTTTTAGGCCTTATTTTGCCTTTTATTTTTATTCTTACTTTATTCTTATGGTTTCTGAAAATCCCCAGAGTGACACTGTTATGGTTACTAAGGTTCCAAAAGGGCATGATGTTATCATCAAGAACTTGGATGCATCTTATGTATTCCAGAGAAGTATAATCGTGTTTAAAATTTACCTTTCTAAGTATCTAGTTAACTAAAGTTCTTTTATTACTTTGAATGACCTAAAATTTGCTTTTTAGGCTAGGAGAGATTTTTTTTAATGGGATGAGTGTGGTTAGGATAAAGAATATGACTCTGGCATGTAATCAACAGCAATTCAATGGAGAAGCAGAATTTCCAATTGATGTATCCACTTAAAGCACATTATGCATTGTCCAATTCAGGAAGTTGGAGTCTTCCACCATGTCTCATGTCTGAAGTGCTCTCTGGCAGAGAGTTGGAAGCTTTTAAGAACAGAACACAAGCCACGGTTTATGGTGCTGTATCATTCCATGTCTTCCAGTTCAGAGAAACAAGCTCAAGCACTGCATGTGTGGTGACTGCTAATAGATGTACTCACATCATGTTCACAGCATATATCTTCAATTCTGGTTAAGTTTACACACCGTAGAACAGGAAGTCATTGGGAATTTTCAGAGAGGAATCTAAGTTCAAATTCTAACCTCTTAGGTGTGCAGGTTTTGGAGACTAATTTCTTTTCTGGAGCAATAAAGGTACTGGTACAATTGAAAGAACACTCACAGGTCCCTGGCAGACAATGGCTGAGTGATGATGATGATGCTGTTGGACATGAGGATGAAGATACTGAGATGTCTTAAGGATGAAAGAAGAGGCAGAGGAGCAAGCCAAAGGGTAGGGTAAATCTTTTTAAGATAATAGCATTTTAGAATCTGGGCTGATAACTCAAGAAATAATTCATCTGGGAGAAAAAATTTTCTCTTGGAAAATAACCCACAAAAATAGGTCTGACAAATCTTTGATGCCTGTATTTGGTCCTAATGAAATAATGTAATTTATTAAAAGCAATCTTACAGAACTTTGCAGAAAAGCAGAAAACATTTTCCCCAAAGTAGTGTTGTTTTGCAGTATATGATTGAGAGATCATAGAATTGATTTTTAAATTCACCTTTTAAAGTTAACTGTAAATGTAAATGAGGCCCCCCAAAAGGACTATCCTTCAAAATATACTTCTTGTGATATCTGCAATATTTCATCCTAGGGTAGTGTAATTTTAAATCGGAAAGCCTCTGTGAGGAGACTAAGAAGTCCTGAGTGAACATGTGTTTCTGACAAGGGCATAGCCATGTCACGGGTCCCAGTGCCTCAGACCCATGGACATGGATGGCAAAGCCTTTCCAGTGGAGACTCAGAAACATAGCAATGCCTTCCTCTAGTTCAAGAAGTGTTGAGAAATTATTGACTTTTCACTAAGACAAGCACCCACTACAGCTTCCTCTACCCCACATTTAGGGCCTGAGACAGCTCCCCCACAGAGATCTCCTACCAACATGTGCTAGCCCCTCCCCTTGTTCTATGCTTAATAAACAGGCCAAGTTCTGGATTTCCTAGGTGGAGCCATCTGCCAAACACAACCCACCTGATCCCAGCATTTCTGTATGATTGTCTGTCAGTGTCTACCCTTTCTCCATCCCCATGTCATCCCACTTAGATTTCCAGGACCAAGCGGTGTAGAGGGCAGCAAACCTCGAGGGAGAATCAGGTTCCTGGTAAGAAATGACACATATGTGCTATGTTAGGGTCTGTGTGTGTGTGTGTGTGTGTGTGTGTGTGTGTGTGTGTGTGTGGCAACTCAGACAAATTTTAATTAATTTTAAGTTAGTATGCAAAGAGACGGGTTTCATTATAGCTTTTCACACGTGTCCTTATACTTTCTTCTCAGCCATCCCATTCCCTCTGAGATAATTTTAGAAAAAGAAAAGACTAAGGGACACAAGAGAGCGAACTCTTCCAGTCAAGCAAATAGCTCCAATGCTGCACCGGATCCTTGTTTTATTTTGCATAGCTGCAGCACAAACGAGCTGACATCAGCCCTGTCTCATCGTATGGTCTGATCGCTCATCTCCTAGAAGCGTCCCTGGAAAAGAGCACAGTGGAAGTGAAGCCCCGGCTGGTAGTGCAGACATCTTGTGCCTCTCCATGGCTCAGTGCAGCTCAGATGCTGAAAAGAACAGCACAGGAACTCCCTTCCTGCTTGCTAAACCTAATGCTGCTTGTTCCCACCTTTGGAATTTCAGTTGAATTTTAACACTTTATAGATTGCATGAATCACACCCAAATTCCCAAAAAACAAGGAGCAGACACTTTGATAGTGACTGGAGGAAAAGGAATATTGTACTATAGCTCCCTCACATGGGTCCTAAGTGTTGAATAACAGCCTTCAGATAATGATTTCCTCCACCCCACACTCTGCTCCCTTTTGGTGTGCTGCCCAGGTAGGCAGCCAGGGCTTAACATCTGATAACATGCCTTGTTGGGCAATGTAGAATAATACCTTCCAAGCCCTATAATCTTGCCCCTCCACAATCCAAGGCTCTGTGCCCAGCACATCTTATCCTTTGGGAAACCCTCAGAGTTTCAGTGGCCAAAACTTAAGCTATTTCTATGTCGTCCAAGCCAACGTGAAGATGATTTGAAATTCCTTTGTGCTGACTGTCTGCTAAACTTACACAGTCCAAAATATTTAAGAAAATACAAACGTAAAGTGTTCTCTGAAAGCCCAGATGTCTTCTCAAAGCTACTTTTACTGGTTGTTCTGTTTAATGTGCTTACAGAGATGGCAGTTAATTTATGTTTTCCCATGTTACAAAATTAAGAAAATGTTACTGTATTTTGTCTAAAGGAGGTAAATATCTAAACTAATTTGCATATTCTTTTCCAGATATTTTGATTTTAGATATAAGCTGAATTCTCTTTTTTTATGTTTACTCAGTTACTCTTAGCCCTATTTTAAGAATTTAAAGCCTGAAATTCAGGGGCCACTGAGTTGGCAAAAATGGGTACAGGTACTTGCTACCAAGCCTGAAAACAGATCCAAATGATAGAAGAGAGAACTAAATCCCACCAGCTTTCCAATGACCTCTACATTGGCACACACACATACTCATGCCCACACAAATACATTTAAAATGTAATTATTAAAAATGAGTTTCTTGAACATTTAAATGTTCAAGTTTAAAAACAAATGTTCAGAAAAATAAGTTAATCACATTACAAATACAGTTTTGCTTTGATGTTAATGATATTTAAATGTTGTCTTTGAGAGTGCCTCATCTTGAACTCATTTTGTAAAATCTTTTCTCAACTGTTGATGACTTCTCATAAATAATAAATAATAAAGACCACACTGTTGAATTCTCTTGGAAAATGTAGGGACAGTGGACAAAAACAACAAGATATTGGTTTCTCCTTCTAAGCAGCTGTACCAGTGAAAGGGAGATGTGAAATCTGTCTTTATCTTATATGCAAATAGGTATGTGGTCATCTGTGTATGCAAATAAGTATGTGATAATTGTGTGGTTGCGTTAAGTGTAATTGGGGCAACACTATATTTTCTTATACAGTGTTGCAATCAACAAAACATCTCCATTTTTGCCCACCCACTCTTTTTATCTCCCCTAAAACTTTGTCTAAAGTATGCCCTCCCAAGCAGACTTCTCAATAGATCACCTTTGTATGAATCAAATCATAGACATTACTGTATTGCAAAATGAAGTTCAAAAGGACAGATTCCTCAGTGTTGTGATTAACTATTTCCTAACTTAGGAATGTGATAAATGAAGACAAATGGTGCATTAAATTGTTTTCATCAGGTTGTGTTCTGGTGTGAGACCTGTGTGTGTTTGCTTCTGGGCGAGTTCATGACAATCAGCTGTTAGACACAACAAGGCCAGGGAGCCACACAGAAAGTTCCCAGGAAGACTTCACAACTGAGGAGAAGGGCATGAGTTTAAAGCAGCTGGAAGACTTCAGAGGGCAGACAACCAGGAGCTGAGTGTGAAGGAGACCCATGTCAAAATTTGTTGGGAGTCCTGAACGATGCAGAAACAGTCCCCAAAACAATCCATTCTATTCCAGTAGAAATTACTGATGGATGATATGGTAAAGATCGATTTTAGATTTCTAGGATAAGAAATAACTTTTTAAGGTTTCTCTAGACTTTGAGAATTTTAGATGCTCACAAATTTCATCCTCCCCAGTTTAACTTAAGAAAGGTAAACGCCGTATCACCCAGATGACATGTAATAATAGTTTAACAGAAAGTTGTAGAGGTGACTTGAAAATGTTGGTTTAGGACTGGGGAGATGGCTCAGTCGGTAAACCGTCTGCCACAAAAGCGTGAGGACTTGGACCTGGATCCCACCTATGATGACCCAAGCATTTGACAAGCACGGGCAGGTCTCTGAAGTGCATTGGCCAGCCAGGCTAACTGCAACAGTGACCTCCAGGTTCAGTGTGAGACTCTGTCATGCAAAGATAGTTGGATAGCCCTAGTGGAAGATATCTGATGGTGACCTCTGACCTCCATACACATAGATGTGCACACACAACAAGCATATGTGTACACACCCATACAAACACATTCATATAAACACACACACACACACTGTACAAAGTGTTAACGCCCTTTACTGTGTTTTTTTTCAGGATACGAAAAGCAGTAAGAGCCGATGTGATTATAGAATGTTGAGTGTTGGAACTTGGGTATGCAACAGAAGACTGATAAAGGTAACTGGAAGATTACTTAGTCGTGGTTCTGCCCTCCTCTTTTGTATCCTATACTGTAGTGCCTGGGGAAGAGCTTCTGCAATTCGTGTCCTAAAAGGGTTGTTTAATTCTTCCTTTCAGTTTAGATGGCTCATGGGTCAGCAGCTGACCCCTGAATAAGACAGGATTGAGCAATCACCTCTGGAGCAGCAGGCTGGGCAAGGTGCCACATTCCATGATGCTTTGCCAGAGCAAAGGGACACAGGAAGAGGGCAGAAAGCACAGGCTACGTCTCCACTACAGCCAGACCTTCTCCAAGTCTGCATGTCAGACCATTCAAAAGCCAGTGCTCTTTTCTAGTTACAGGAAAACCATCAAGGGTGCCTGTGAAATAAATACATGGTTTGTAATTCCATTGCAAAGTGGGAACTTTGCATTTCTTGGGTCAACATGTGGCATTTGATTATTAATTCTCTTTAAACTTTTCATTCGGAAGCTCAACTTGTTTAAAAACGATTTCGAGGCCCAAACAACGCAGCAGCTCCGGCTCCCTGACATGTTGTTTGTGACTAGAAAAATGGGCAAAGCCAGCAGCTTTCTACTGGGAGCTCTTTTGCTTCTCCTCTTCTGTTTTATTAACCTCTCCACAGCTGGTGCAGTTGAAAACACTCTTTCATCACATGCTTAGCAGAAGTTCAAGTGGAGCGGAGCGCACAGCCAAGAATCTGTCTGCGAGATTCCCCGTCAGAATGTCAGGTTTCGCTTCTGACTAACCCTGCTCCTATCTGATAGGGCTGACAGAAACAAAGAAAATGTGCAGCCTGGAAAGCTCTCCCCCAGCCTTCTCCCACTGATCCCTCAAGACTACAGACTAGCGATTTTTTTTCACATTCACACAAGAACTCGGAGCTGCTGGCTTACCAAGCACCATGACACTTTTTAAAATACTACTTGAAATTGATAAACTATGTAAAATTAAACCGGTATCAAAGCTTACCAGATTCCTCGCTTCTGTATTTTAATAGGCGTTTTATAACTGCAGCACACACACACACACACACACACACACACACACACACACACACATATATCTTTTGTAGTCTATAGATTACTTGTGATGACTGCTTAATATTCAGATTAATACATACATTTACTGTTGCCACAAAATGATATTGGCTGCTGGAATAGTTTCCATCAAGTTGGATGAGTATTCAGGTTATTTTTCTTGGAGAGAGAATACATTTTTGGCAAAATTTCCTGACTATATGGGATGGGTAAAAAATTGTCTTTATTATAAAAAGAAGGATTTGCTTTCTTTGCTGTCCAGGATTTTCAATTACTCTACTTTTAGTGAATTATTGACGGTATTATCTCCCAGTTGTAGGATCCCACATTGCCTTCTATACTGTGGCATTCAATTCATAAACATATCAAGAGGAAGTAAATACTTGTAATCACTCATCTCTGTTGTCAATCTGACTGGATTTAGACTCACCGAGGAGACACACCACTGGGTATTTCCAGAGAGGTTTAACTGAGGAGAAACTCACCTTTAGTGTGGGCAGCACTATCCCAGGGGCTAGGGTCAGAGGGTGACTAAAAAGGAGAAAACAAGCTGAGGACCAGCATCCATATCACTCTGTCTCTTGACTGTGAGCACAGTAGAACCAGCCACCTACATTCCTGTCACCACAGCCAGAGCTACTCTTGACACCGAGCCTTCCCCCGCCTTCATGGGCTGTCCTGTTTGACTGTGAGCCAAAAGAAACCTTGCCTTCCTGAAGTTGCTCTTTCTAGATGCTTTGTGACAGCAACCAGAATGGTAGCCAATGCAACCTCCTACCACTTGTGATGAGGCGATACAGGGGTGAAGACTGTTTACCATGATCTCCCGTCATGTGTGTGTGCAACTCATGCATTCAAGTAGAAGACAAATATTTATTTAGAGCCTACTGTGTAAATCTGGGCCTAATGGTACACTCTTGAGAAGCAGGGGGTTGGGAATCTCAGCTACATAGCAAGTCGGGGGCCATCTTGGGTAACAGGTGATGCTGTAAAGGCCAGGAAGTTAGAAAGGAACCATTAGAAAAGGGGGTGAGGCGGTCTTAAGGGAGAGAGGACAGTAAAACATGTATGATACAGAAGTAGAAGGATATGGTACTGGGAATTTAAGGTTTAAGAAGAGATGGAGGTGGGGGGTCAGGGAGATGAGAGATTGAGGAGAAGGTTAACCCAAACCAAGGACATATAGGGGAGAAAGCTATG
This sequence comes from Peromyscus eremicus, assembly GCF_949786415.1. NCBI lineage: Eukaryota > Metazoa > Chordata > Mammalia > Rodentia > Cricetidae > Peromyscus > Peromyscus eremicus. The sequence goes on along the minus strand of NC_081424.1, from coordinate 33,005,187 downwards.
GAAACACCATTTTGTAAGCTAATTTAAAATATAATTTTTTTTAGTTATTAAAGAATTTTGTACAAACATATATGTTTTGATCAAGTTCACCCCTATTTTCTCCCTTCCAAATCCTCCCAATCATCCTCCCAAGATTCCCTTCCAATTTTATATGTGCCTTTTCTTTTTAAGCCCACTAAGTCCACTTAGTGTTGACAGTATGTTGCATGGGTACAGAGGCATTTATTGGAGCATGGGTAGTCTCTCAGGGAACACATCCTTAAAGAAAACTGGCTTTCCTTCTCCCAGCAACTCTCAGTTGCTAGTAGGTCTACAGCTAGCAAAGGGACTCCCTGACTGCCTCACCCATCCACACTGGGGTTTTGTCTGGCTTGATCTTGCCTGTGATTGCTATCACAGCTACTGCAAAATAACACATGTGACTGCCCTGTTGCTTCCTGAAAACACCATTGCCTGGTAGTCATCTACCATTTACCAGTCACTTACTTTCTCTGAGGAAGGTAGAGAGACGCATTAATCATTAGAAGTCATTAAAAGTCAGTTTTTACTATGTCCATTGGGCAGAATAATGCAAATTCTCCTCTAGAGCCTATGACCTATACAGTTGCAAGTTCTTGGCTCAAATAATGGTGCTGGGTCTGAGTTGTGTCTTGTGGAGCAGGCCTTAAATCCACTCAGAAGTGGTTAGTTACTCCAATGACACACATGCCATTATTGTACCAATGGGCATCTCTTATCAAGCCACTCATTGCTGTAGCTGGCAGAGGGTTCACAGCTGGGTGAGACTGATGATTACTTTTCTCCTCCTTCTAATACTGTAAAAGCTACTGAGTTGGGATGACACTCCCAGGTTGGTACTAGCTTGATTTCTCTAAGTTCTGTGATTCAAGTATGTGGTGTCTTCAGAAACAGTGTCTTACCATCAAGCTTTGGAGGATAACCAAGAGCAATGGTGATAGCCTTCAGTGTTCAAAAAGTCTGTGGAACCCCAACGACCAAAACTTAAAAACAATAATATTTTTTTAAAAATAAAAAAACTTGAAGAAACATATCCTGCATGGGTGAATAATGCTACTCCCAGAAGTCAAGTTAATGAAAATTGCAATGCCAAGTGCGGACTAACTCCTTGGGATCAGCGAGACTCAAGAGCACTCCCTCTCCCTCAAAAAATAACAAAGGCTGTTGTCATTGCTCTTGGTTGCCCATCATAGCTACATGACAAGACCCTACTGCTGAAAACACCACACACTTTGATTGTAGGATAAAAAATGCTCTTTACCTAGCTATGAAGTCTGCATGCTGCAATGGCAATCTTCCAGACAAGATATGTCTACTGGTGCAATAATGGAATGACTGATTTGATTTGATGACCACTCCATAGGAAGAACTCATTCCTGATACTGTAAACCTGGTCAAAAGCCCATGACTGTGGCAGTCATAGGCCCTCGGAGGGGATCTCTTACTGGTGGACAGGGCATCAAACCTACTTCTAAATATTTTATACTCGTAGACTGAGGCTGCTCTCAGCCATGGTCAGAGAAGTTTCTGTTTGCAATAGGTGACAAATAATGCAGACTCATACCTTCCCAGACAAAGTGCTGAAAAAATAACTGATAAGTACTAAGCCCTAAACAGTGCTCTCTACATTAGCCCTTCCAAAGCCCAGGAAACACGGCAGAAGACAGGGGAGAATGTAAGACCCAGAAGTGGAAAGGAATGCTCCACATAATGCTACTTTCTGGATGTGACAAGGCTGATACCCCCGAAGAACTCACAACAGCAGTGGCTACTTGCAGAAGAACTGCACAAAACTTGGCCCATCAATATTAAACCATGGACAAGGAGGGCTCATAAAGCCCCACCTCTCTCTGAGGGAGTACTGGCAGCTAATGATTGCTAGGGGAAGAGCAATTCTATTTCTTGGTGGTGTAGTTCTTAGAAAACTGTCCTTGTTTGAGTAAATAACACCCACCCACGTGCATGCAAACAACTCTAAACACAGTGAGACTGGGCGCGGGGCGGGGGGCAGGCATGAAAGTAAGAGGGGACTTTGGAAGAACAAGGATTTGGTAGAAGGAGGAGTGGGATAAGAGAGGATAATGAGAGGATTACAATTAAAGTAGATAGATGATAGATAGACAGATAGATAAATAGATAGATAGATAGATAGATAGATAGATAGATAGATAGATAGATAGATAGATAGACAGACAGACAGACAGATAGATAGATAGACAGGTAGATAGATAGATAGATAGATAGATAGATAGATAGATAGATAGATAGATAGATAGATAGATAGATAGGCAGGTAGATAGATAGACAGGTAGATAGATAGACAGGTAGATAGATAGGAAATTGTAAAAGAATAAATAAATTAAACCAAAAATAACACACAAAAAAACAGGAGCTTACTATGTGCCTGGCATGGTAGAAAAATATGTTTTGTTTAATTCAATGGAGGAAATGAGACATAAAATGAAAATACAAATTCAGCAGGTAGCAAGGAACTTCATGAGGAAAACTGTGAACTACTCCTTGAAATTAGGGCAGGGGGGATAGGAGAACTCCTTCTGAAGGAGGGTATTTATAGCTAAGTTCTCCCTAGAGAGAAAGCAGCCGTGTGAGGGACTCACAGTAAATAAAGTCCATGAGGGGAAGTCATGAGGCAAGAAATCAAAAAAAAAATTATAAAGATGAACACATTTGGGGCTTTTTAAAGGATAATAAAATCCCCTTTGGCTTTGTATTTCATAATTGTCTGTTGCCCACAGAGTCATAACATAACCTTCAGTTGTTAAAATAATGAACCATTTCCCTGTTGATTGATAAGTAGCCTTTGCACTAAGTCTTGTATATGGCCCCCGTCTTCGTTTCTACCACCATGTCTCTCAGGATCTCCAAGCCACCTCATGACACGGTGGCTGAATGGTTGACACCTAGTACAAGGACTGTAAGCAGGCATCAGAAGCGCCACTGACTAAATGTTAAGCATTTTGAGCACTGCTCCTCTTATAATACTAGGGATGTTCATTGCGTAAATGACACACTAGATATGGTCCTCAATGTTGAGGCTGCTAGCTCTAAATGAAATAGACAAAAATATCTAGATGAAGAAGCGGATGAGTTCTGGACATGGTTTAGAAATGAAATGATGAAAATTTCCCAGTGGAACTGGTGTGGGCCTTAGAAAGGCCCACAAGGAAGCTGGCTTCAGGCAACCAGAAGGTGATGGGACTGTTTATTTAGATGAAGAAAAGTGAGAAGTTGTGGGGTTTTGAAGAGGAATTTTTATGATTCACAACTGACCTAATTTACAGAAATGTGTATGGGACAACAAAAAAGAACACAGGATGACTCATCCTAGCTATAGGACATCTTACCCCATGAACCTGAGCTACTAATATCTACCACACATACTTCAGGAGGTTGTGGTAATATGACAAGGTAACAGATATGAAATCTTTTATTGTTGCTGGCAAAATGTGGGCCCCTATCCCTGCTGTGGCACTGATGTCACTCATACACACTCAGTCTGTCTTTTGGCCTCTTCTTAGTTCTCTCCAGACAGCAATGTGAGAGGTAGGAGCTCTCAAGGATAAACACATAAGAGATGGAACAGTAGAAGGTAACACTGGCAAGTAAAATCTCCCGAACTTAAGATAGTATAGAGATGATGTGCACATCAACTTTGAAGACAACCTGTCAGCTAGTCACTTTCCTTAGCACTGATGAACTGACCAGTCCCGATATCTCTCTGTGTTAGATAAGTAGTGTCAACTGCAATTAATCTGTCTTCTCTGGTATAAGCATAAGGAGCCGGTGATATAACTGGCATCCTCCTACAAGCTTTTCACATTTCTCTCTCATGCTTCTGGCCAAGTCAAATCTCTACATCTATGAAGCATGCATCCTATCTGCAAGGCTCCTCTTCCAGAGTTTTAGCAAGAATCAAATGAAACAGCACATGAGAGGATGCTATTCAAAGTACATTTTGATTCTACCAATAAGATGTGTAGTAGACAGTGTAGAAACTATTTGCAGGCTACAAAGACTCGGTTATTTGTCTTGTATCTTCTTACCTCACCCCATGGCAACCACAGCATCTTATATTTATTCCAAAGCATTTACCATCCTTCACTAGATTAAGGGAATTATTATTGAAGACAGCAGATGACAAGAATATCGTGTGTCTAATTTACTGTGCCTAGAGGCTTAAGTTCAAAGTTTTTGGCATGATTCCTAAAGTACTTTACACCCTACCCACTGTATCAAACAACCTTTAAGAATTTTCAGTAGTTAAAACTCTCTGCCAATATTTTTCAGCTTTCTCTTTTCTACTTCCTTAAGGAATGAACAACATAGCTTTCTGAAGCTTAATAAAGACTAGACAAAATTCTGCAGTCATCATTTGGAATAAGACTCTCAGGTTGGAAACCAAGCTGTTTGGCTGACCTTGAGCAAGTTGGTTAACCACTACGTGCTCCTAGGAGATGGGAAATTGCTGATACCACCTCCAGGACTACCATCAGGTGGAAATTAGCGACTGTCGATCACATAAGATATGGAGAGCACTGGCAAGCACCATTCTCCACATGACACAACCCACTCACGATTCCACACTGTCCCCCCTGACTCTCTGCATTAGCACCTTCCACACTGAGGTATAGATAAAACATAGAGCTCTGCAGGTATAAATAAATAGATGGCCTTATTGACTTCTGACTGCTCCCTCCCAACACAGTGTGAATTTCCTGAGGCCAGAGTCTGAATATGTATGTTTCTGAGTCCCTGCTGACCATAGTCCCTGGCACACAATGTGCACCTCACAGTTTCTGTTTGTTTTTATGGTACTGCGGATTGAACTCTGACCTTCACACGTGCTAGCAAGCACTCTACCACAGATCTGCACTCCCAGGGCCTCACAAATGTCTCTTTAATCAGTGCGTTTTATATGTAGACCTTCCAAAAGATCAGCCAATCTCATGTGAATTAGAGACAAAGATCCTTTATGGTGTTCTTTCTCTACATGAATATTAAGATGTGGCAACAGGAACACACACATACACCTCAACGTCCATTTTTCTTCTATGGTAGATGCCATATGAAATTCTGAGAACATGACTATATCTAATGTTTCTTGTACTTATTCTAGGTGTATCTAAGAGATGGGGGTCTAACAGGAGACTTTCATAGGGGTTATGTCTTTAAAAAGAATTAAGACAGCTCTCTGTGACCTCTTTGGAACCCTCAAGAAAGGGTGTGTTATAAAAGCCTGAGTCTGCCCCTACCCAGGCTTTCTGCTTCATGGTTCAAAGGTGTGATAGCTTGTTACCACTTTGGCAACCACTACCCTCACTAGAGTTTAAACCAATGAGATTTCCTGTTCTTGAGATGTGGATCTCTCAGCTATAAGCTAAACTGAACTAGTTTTTTTATAAGTAGTCTGCTTCAGATATTTTGTTATAGTGATGACCAATGTCACTTGAAACTGTTCTATGATAATATGATAGTAGATGTGAGTATTAAGCAATAAGAAGAAAAATTTTACTAAGTAAATAAAATTGTGAGGCAGGGAATGAGGATTTTTTTTGGGGGGAATGAGGATTTTTAAACCCATAAGCAAGTAGAAACATGGAAACCTAAGGCAGCAGAACCTACTAAACATGGCCAAAATGAAGAGCATGTCTGAATGCACTGAAGGAGTTAAAGATAGGAAATTTGCTGAGGCTCAAATCATGCAGAAAAGGGCTTTGTGAACTTGGAAATGTGTTCACAGTGCTAGATTACAATGAGCAGATAAAAGGAGTGTTGATCACTGTGTTTTGAACAACATCTGAAACATCTGCATCCCATTCCCAGCATTCTTTATTCTCCTCTGACTCTATTCCTTCATGGTACTTAACCTCACCTGAAATACTATCTAATCTAATGCTTGTCAGTCTCCCCATCATCACCAGAAGACAAGCCTCAGAAGGATAGGTAGGAAACCACATAATTAAATGTATAGCTGGTATGTGGGGTGGACATACAACTCTTCATCTTCCAACTCACCCACTTATCAGGCCATGTTTCTTCTGAGGAAGAAGCTATTCCAATGGAGCAACCAACATCTAATAAAAAATAGGAGAAAAATGTCAAGCAAGATTCTCTGGCTGCATATTTCATCTACAAATATGGAAACACCTTAAACATCAGTAATCCATTCTAACTTTCACCTCAGAGAAAGAATCTAAGCATCCAGCATGATCCAAAACAGATCTCAAAGGTCAAGTGCTTTCACAAATATAGAGAAGTAGCATGATAGAACAGCTTTATTTGACAATGTTTTATTTCCCTAAAATAATGTCTAATGTTAATGCCTACATTCCTACTTTCAGGAGGTAATGTAGTACAATGACATCTGTGTGTGCACACATCACAGCAATGCTGTTCTAATGCTATATCATTTTAATACCTTATAGCAATGATTCTCAACCTTCCTAATACTAAGACTTTTTTAACACAATTCATACAACTACAGTAACCCCAATCATAAAATTATTTCTTTGCTACTTTATAGCTATAATTTTGCTGCTGTTATTAATTGTAAATGTCAATATCTGATACATAGACTATCTGATATGCAACCCCTGTGAAAGGGTCATTTGATCTCATAGGAGTCATGACCCACAGGTTGAAAAATGATGCCCTACTTAAAATGGACACATTTCCATATCTAAACAAGTATTTTTTTTAACTTTTGTGTCTATGTGTGTCGTATCTGCCTATGTGTACACGTGTGTGCAAATATAGACATCTGTGCATCTCATGTATCATGTGTCCTCTATTGCTCTCTGCCTTGTTTTCTTGAGACAGGGTCTCTCACTGGCCCTAAAGCACATCATTTTTCAGACATACTGGCCAGCAAGCCCCAGCTATCTTCTTGTCTCTGATCCCCATTACACTGGAGTTATAAGCATGAAGTCACACCTGGATTTCACATGGGTGGTGAAAATCTGAATTCAGATCCCCATGCTTACATAACAATCCCTCTGAGATCAGTACTTAGGTGATCATATTTAGGGAAGTTTTAGTATATTGTGGTTCAGAAAGATCATGTAACCACCACCATACTTTCCCAAATTTAGCATGCTCTCATTGTCTCCTGATGTGGTCTTACTACTTAGGAAAGAGTTGCAGTGCATTGCACTGTGCAGCTAACCTCATAGTTTCCAGTGTTATGGGATCCTTATTTCCTGCTTTTGATTGTGCCTTCTCACTCGACTCATTGGAGTAGGAAAAGTCCACATCCCACTCTGTGAAGCCACATCCTTCAGCTCTGAAAACATCAGATGTGATCTACTCTTGTACATCTCATGGCAGTTCCTGCTATTTAAGTCTCCTGTTTTAATGACTTCTTCTAAGACTTTTCTTTGGTTGTGTCTTTTTGAAGAAGGCTAACTGGGCCTTTCCCGGCTCCTTCTTGCCTGACCTGGTGCCTATTAGATCTGCGTCAGTAAGGTTTCATTTTCCTGAGTCTTCATGAGCCAGCTCTCCAGCATCACTTCAGGGGAGTCCACTCCTTAGTGTTTAGAGATGTGCCTACTTGCATTTTATATATATATATATATATATATATATATATATATATATATATATATATATATATATAGAGAGAGAGAGAGAGAGAGAGAGAGAGAGAGAGAGAGAGAGAGAGTTTTCAGAGCTCAAAATCAAATCACTACTTGCTGTGACTCTGGAGCAATTCCTATACTACTGTTCCCAAGCAGAAGAGAACTCTTCTGAAATAACTATAATTTTAAGAAGAAAAGTTGACTTTTTTAAAGGCAAACAAATAATTTAAACATTGTTGTAGACTGATGAAAGCAAAATGTGACTTAATATTGAATGACAAAATGAAGCATGTAAATTCAATCACAAAAAATAAAATATTTAAAACGTTTCTCTCTCTCTCTCTCTCTCTCTCTCTCTCTCTCTCTCTCTCTCTCTCTCTCTCTCTCTCTCCTACACACTCTCACTCATTATTTCTTCTTCTGCCGGTAGAGATTGAACCCAAAGCTTTGCACATGCTAGGCGAGTGCTCTACCACAAAACCACACCTCCACTCATCCCTTAAATTTTTCTTAATTGAATGATTATGTTGATACAGTCATTTGAAATATCAGGAACCATGAAGGACCTGAGATGTTTCTTCCACTTCTACTGTACTGGCTAGTTTTATGTCAACATGACACAGAGTCATTTAGAAAGAAAGCTCAATTAAGAAAAATGCCCCCTTGGGAGGCAGAGTCAGGAGGATCTCTGTGAGTTTGAGGCCAGCCTGGGCTACAGAGTGAGTTCCAGGAAAAGCACAAAGCTGCCCAGAGAAACCCTGTCTCGAAAAACAAAAACAAAACAAAACAAAACAAAACAAAACAAAACAAAACAAAATGCTCCCAGAGCTCTGCCCAATGCTTGGCTGTGGATATCTGCATCTGCTTCCCTCGGTTACTCATGAAGGTTCTATGATGACAATTAGTCCTGCTTCAACTTGATATGCCGTGCATTGTTGACTCCTATGGGAGGCCTTACCCTTTCTGAGGAATGGATGTGGGGGAGGCATAGAAAGGAAATAGGGGAGGAAACAGGAGGACAGGAGGGAGGGGAAACTGTGGTTGGTATGTAAAATAAATTTTAAAAATTAATAATAATAAAAAAGAAAATACTCACCATAAGAAAGAAAGAAAGAAAGAAAGAAAGAAAGAAAGAAAGAAAGAAAGAAAGAAAGAAAGAAAGAAAGGAAGGAAGGAAGGAAAGGAAGGAAGAAAGGAAGAAGAGAAAAGAAAAATGCCCCTTGAGAAAGCTGACCCTGAGGGTGTGTGAATGGGAGAGCAGGTCCCTCCCCCGCCACTCCCCACCTCCCACTCCCCGTCTACCACGCGTGTGGGTGAGAGAGCTGGCCCTGGGGTCATACTGGCAGAAGAGCTGTTCCTCTTACCAGCTGGAGCACTCGGGAGTGGCCCCTGCACCTCACCTGAGCAACACTGTAGAGCTAGCCCTGATGGTATAAGTGTAGGTAAGTAGACAGTGAAGGTATGAAAGCAGGAGAGCGGGCCCCATCCTTGTTCATTGCTGCATAGGTTGAACTAGCCAAGGCAATGCTGGAGAGCTCACCCTGGTGGTGAGGATGGGTGAGAGCTAGTGGGCTGACTAACCCTGCAACTACCCAGGCCCAGAACCAGGGTTATGACTTGGCCCACCTCAACATCCACCCTATGTATGATCTGCTGGAGCACATGAAGGGGCTGGTTCTGCAGAACCAAAGCTGCAGGATCTCTACAACACAGGACAACAACAGAATATCCAAGGGGAGCCCCAGTGAGAGCCCACTATCAATGGCGTAGCAGAAACCAGAGGCCTCAAGCCAGACCAATGACTCTTTGCAATGAACACTTGCAAGTAAAGATGTATGAACAAAATGATATACTGTGTGACTCACTGCTTCACACTACAGCTTCCATGATGAGATTTTTCTTTTTTTTTTTCTCTTAAATTTTATTTTATTGGTGGGGGGGTTGCAAGGGCAGAAGGTGGATATGAAGGGATAGGGAGATGAATAGGATTGAGATGCATGATGTGAAAGGCACAAAGAATAAATAAAAAGAACGTTAAAAAAAAAGAAAAAGAAAAGAAAAGAAAAATGCTCTCACCAAACTGGCTTGTGGGCAAGCCTGTGGGTGCATTTTCTTGATTGATGATTGATATGGGAGGGCCCAGCCCACTGTGGGTGGTAACAACCTTGGGCTGGTGTTCCTGGGTGCAATAAAATATCAAGCTGAATAAGCCATAGGAAGCAAGCCAGTAAGCAGCACTCCTCTGTGGCCTCTGCTTTGGTTCCTACCTCCAGGTTCCTACCTTGAGTTCCTGCCCTGGCTTCCCTCAGCGATGGAGTATGACCTAAGAGTTGTGAGTTGAAGTAAGCTCTTTCCTTCCCAAGTTGCCTTTGATCATTGTGTTTTATCAAAGCCATAGAAACCCTAACAAAAACAACTTGTAAGTGAACACAGCAACTGGCCAGCGTTGCATAAATGCTACTAAAAGGCAGAAGACACTTATGAGAGACGAAATACTGATCTTCACATCTGTATTAGTTCTCTCCATTCCGCATCCCCTGGGGGTGACGCACATGAACTGAGTCCTCACATCACACATCTGTGTCACAGCTGAGGAATTCTAATTTAGAAAAACTCCAATTTTATTAGCAATTGCTAACAAATCCACCCAAGTTCTACTAAAGTGAGCTATCATCTTATAAGCGATTGTCCTTATTATCTTAGCCAGGAAGAAAAAATTCCCATCTATCTTAGGAAAAAAAAAATCACTTCCAAATCTGTTTGAAAATGTGCATGACAACTGTTATTTAAAAGAGAATCTGTGGCTGATGTGTAGAGCTGAATTGTATTGCAAAATAAAAATTGAGAGAAAGGAAAAAAAAAAAGAGAATCAAGAGGGGAAAAAAAGAAAGCTGCTTCAAGATGTCCAAAAACACTGAGGAGAATGGACGTCAACAATATCAGTAGCTTGAAATGTATTCTTTAGGGATATAAAAGATTGTGTTTCTCTAAGCGACTGAGGCAAGCCCAACCCCAATTGGTATATCTACAATGAAACTCCTATACCTAAGCCTCAGTGAACATTATGAAAGAGGGGAAGAAAGATTGTAAGGCCCAGGGAAAATGATGCCTGCTGAGAAATAGTGTCTTTTAGACATGACAGAGACACTGTACCCATTAGATCCCAACAATACGGCCACCTAAACAAGACCTGCACAATGACAATACCAGTTGCCATGTTCGAGTGGATAAGGCAGATTTCACAAGGTACCACCCCTAGATGAAGACCTACAGGCAATCAACAGTGGCTGAGAAAAAGAGAATAAGTATTCTCCAAAGATGAACTTCCCAATAGGTTATTCAATTCTAAGTGGCCATCCCTAAACAAATGTACATAAAAGTAACATTAAATTAACTCAATAAGGGGTGTGTGTGTGTGTGTGTGTGTGTGTGTGTGTGTGTGTGTGTGTGTGTATACACATTACTCTTACTGTTTTATGTAAAGTAAATGACAACAATAAAGACTTTCCAGTTACACAAGCTTTCAGGAATTTTTAGGTTATATCTTTATATTGTAAATATGAAGAAAACCCAATTGCATTAAAAAATATGAAGGGTCTAGGGAGATAACTCAATGGTTAAGAGTGCTTTCTGTTCTTCTAGAGGACTGGGGTTCAGTTCCCAACATCTACATAAGGTGTCTCACAACTAACTGCCAGTAACTTCAGCTCCAGGGGATCCTTGCTATCCTCTGTCCCCAAAGGCATCTACACACATTTGGCATACAGAAACAGGTATACACCTGTAAATTAAAATGGCATTTAAAATATATAGTAAGACGTATAGTGTTCATGTTGTACCTTTTCCTCTCTTTTTGAGGTCAAAACACAATCTGCATAATCCTCACTCTTAGTTAAGGTTTCTTGCTTTTTGTATTTCACCAAAAAATAGAATTGATAGGAAGAGAATAGCCTCATTTCCCACAAGCAAACCAACTCATCCACGTGCACATCCATAGTTCCTCCAGTCAGACTACAGCGACTCTGCTTCCTCTCTCCCAAGAGTTGACACTTCAATTTCCTCTCCGGAGCAGTTGATAGTGGTCGAGGTTGTCATCATCATCATTATTCCTTCCAGTTATCCCTTCCTTGTATTTCACATTGTCAATCATCTTTTCATTACTGGCTGTCTTATCAGTATCTACACATCTTAGCTACTTTCTATTGCTGAGAAGGAAAAGACACCATGACCAAGGCAACTTACAAAAGAAACCTTTTAACTGGGGATTGGCTTACACTTTCTGAGGGTAAGCATATGACCATCATGGTGGGGAGCATGGGAGCAAGCAGGCAGGCATGGTGATGGAGAAGTAGCTCAAAGCTTACATCTGATCCATGGGGGGGGGGGGTGAGACTGGGCCTGGTGTAGGCTTTTGAAACATCAAAGCCCATCACACACAACAAGGCCATACCTCTTAGTCCTTCCTAAATAGTCCATCAACTTGGAACCAAATATTCAAATAGGTTAGTTTGTGGGGTCCATTCTCATTCAAACCACCATACTACATATGCTTTAAAACATACCTAGAGAAATCTTCACTGGGTAGCCCTCACTCCCTCCTTCAGCTACTACTTCATTGCTCCATTACTCAAAAATTTGGTGACTAGTTACCCTGTTTACTTCCTTGTCTCCCTGCCTCCTCTATTAATCATCATCAGTTCCCATACTCCACAGAGATGACTGTCTTGGGTCACTATATGTGTTACATACCTAGAATACCAACTGATGATGTTAGATTAATCACAACCCATCCATTCTGCAAAAGAACACCACAATCATCTAATGTATAGACTACAGACACTGCCTGTTTTCTTACCTTCATAGGGCTACGGTGAATCAAGACACCATGCAAACAAACGCACTAGAAACACAAGAAACCGCATGTAAAGTCCTATAATTTTCTGGCTTGTGAATCAAGGTATGAATTTTTATACTTCTTATCAAACTCTACTATAACTCAAAAAAATAGGAAATAAAAGATTTTTTCATAGATATTTGCTAAACAGATAAAAAAAAGAATGAATGGCACCTGTCAGATCTGTGGAGAATTTTGGCTGGATATGAGTGGAGAACACCCAACTATAGCAATGTTATGGTCTAGAACACAAGTAGAAAGATAACACTTTCTAGCAAAATATAGCAATCTCTACAAATGATCTGTCACCTTGAGTAGCTGATAAGTCTACCTGTTTTTTGTTCAAGAAATACCTGCACTTTGAAAAAGTACCCTTCTTGTCTAAATTCCTACTTAAAGAGCCATTTCATGCATCACGTCATAAATAAAGATAACAAAAAAGTGTGTAGAAGACATGACTTTTATGCTTAGCCAAGACTCAAGCATACAGGCAAATCAATACCATCAGCTAAAATTTAACGTAAGTCATAACAGACTCCGCAGAAGTGTCAGGGAATTCTTGCTTTCTGATGAAGTTAGAACAAGCTAATGGGCATCTTGACGCTCTGAGCCCCAGGGATCACAACTGTGACACCAGAAAGTTACGCTTAAATTATGATGGCCTCCTGTTTTCAAAATACTTAAATTTTGATTGTCCGTATTATGGTATTCTCTGAGACTGTGACAGCTTTCTAGCATAGGCTAATGAGGGACCTGGAGGAGTGATTGCTTAGCATTGTATCTGAAATAAAAGTCCTGCTTTAGGGTGGTATCATCCTACAGTGTTACAGTCTGTGGAAGAGAACAGAGAAGATTGACTTATGATCTGTCCTGCTGCCAGAGTAAACCATGCTGCAAAGCACAGATTTAAAGCTCATGACTCATTGTCAAGTCAACTCCCTTTACACACTTGAACAGATGCTCAGCTTTGAAAAATGCATTTTGTTTCAATCATTATCTTTTTTTTTAAGATAGGGACTCTCTACATAGTCCTGTCTATTCTGGAACTCACTATGTAAAAGTAGGCTGGCCTTGAAGTCAGAGACGTCTGCCTCTGCTTTCCAAATGCTGGGAAATGGCACCCACCAAGCCCAGCCATTTTTTACTAATTATCATTTAATCTTGAAGATCTAATAAAGGTACTTGTATATGTTCATTTATGGTAACTACAGTTTTACCAAACATCCCAACTTGTTAATATACTATTTGGGAAATTGACAAAATAATGATAATGACAGATATCTAGCACAGAAGTGTTAAAGAAATATTAGGAAAGAATAAAGCAGGAATTAGGTGAGGACTCGGTGCCTGTGGTGATGTTGAGGAGCAGCAGATGGCAATTGACTCAGGGTGTCAGCCCACCAGGAGGTGAATCTGTGATGGGTGAATCTCAGATAGGCAAGGCCCCGAGACTACAGACTCCAGAGTGTCTTTTGCTTCTGCTGTGCCTTTACACATTTGCTATGGCCATCTTTCTCAGGTATCTGGCATGGTATGAATGGATGTGGGGAGATCCCCACTGTCTGTAATGTAGTACGTTTATCTCATGCAAATATCCCATTCTACTGGACATTTTTACCTGTGGATTATTATGAAGATGATTTCTTCTTAAGCTGTACTGTCTAATTATTAATAATAATGTTAGTTTAAATAGAGTTTTGATGATTAAAAATAAATACAAGGAAATATTACCCAGCTAGGGCTTATGAGTTTCACCTAAGGAGGTGCATAGATCACAGCTCAGGTTAATGATTAAGGAAAACAATTGAGTCCCAGGAACTAGGCTGGCTCCAATTATTTTAATCTTAATGTTGGGAGATATGTTCACAGGTTTCAGAGTGCAACATAGCTGAAACAAAGTTTTGAAAATAACTTAAAGTTTGACTAAGATCTTTTTGCCAAATGGCTTTGAAGTGAAAAACCCAAGAAGATAATCTAAAGTTTTAGGAAGACACATAGTTGAATGAGGAACTTGTTAAGGTTAAGGAACAAGAATAAAGCAGTCCAATTATCATTAGCTGAAGTGCCCTTTCTTCCTAGGGTTGGTTGATGACCAAAGGTGATGATTAGTTCCTTATACCCATTTTTGTCCTCAATCTCCTGATATAAAAAAACTTTGATGAATGGGTATGTACCCTAAAGATTTAAAGTAGAGATGATTCTATTTCATACACAAAAGTTTAGATATATGATTCCTTTAAGATTGCTTATAAGATTACCTGTCAAGATAAGTAATAAAGTGATTGGTCCTTTCTTTGTAACTACAAAATGCAGCTTGTCAGTAAAAGAATATCTTGCTTGCTTACACACTGTTAATCTGTAACAAGTTTGCTTGGGTAAGAATGCATGTGGGTTCTTGGGATAATCTTTTTTACCTGTAATACAAAAAATGTTTAATCATGTAGTGGATATGGAAAACATGTTGTTGTTGTTTTTTTACTTGTTTTCATTCTAATCATTCACTTGAAAAAGAGAATGTAACCACATTGTAGTTTTTATATTGCCTGAAAGATTTTGCTGGGGTATATAAGCTATAAGGGAAAGAATAAAGATAGAGTTAAAATGAGTTAGAAGGAAAACATCAAGAATGAGAAAGTTAGAAGGAATTAGAAGGAAAACATCAAGAGAGACAGAAGGGACATTTCTGGATAGAGATAAAAGAGAATATAGAATACAGAATCAGAATACAAAAGAAGAATAAAGAAAAGGTTTGAAGGAAACCACCAAGACAGTATGTGTCTTTTCCCTTTACCCCCTCAGATAAAAAAGTCATAGTAATCGCCAACTCCAAGGATTCCCTTCAGGCCCTGCTCTGCTTGGTTGGGACTGGTCTCCTAGGCGGTAAAATCTCAGTGTGTAGCTCAGGGTTAGAGTACATAGCTAGCATGTGTGAGGCCATAGGTTTGATCCCTAGCATAGCCAAAAGAATAAGTAGAAATTAGGCTATCTTCCACTTCTAGATTTGAGAGACACATCTGTGTAGCTAAGTAAAAAGTGGTATTGTTTTGTTGAAATATTATTTCTTCCTAATATATGTTTATATACTTTAAAAATATACACATTTTTGATTAAAGTTGAATAAATACACTTGAAGATTACTAAAGAGAAAATATAAAACAAAAATTATAAAGTGAAAAATATCTTAATAGTTTTAAATATATTTTATAGAAGGTTTATATTGGATAATATATTGATTTCACTCATTCTGTGTACTAAATCACGGTTTAAAAAGGAAGCAGGGGTAGAAAGGGAGGGAGAAAGGAAAAGAGAGAGAATGAGAGATCTTTTGTGTGACACCACAAAGTCACTATGCACTTCAGTCTGAACTTCTACCTCTGATGAGCTCTGTTCTGTTGTATCTTGGGATATGGCTGGCTACTGATCTGTCTAGTTATTGCATTGTTTCTCACAAGCCATGTACAGATTTCCTTTTTACACCTTACACCCTTGTTAGGCGCATAAACAATACAAGTACAGAATGGAAGAGGTGATATTGGTATGTGGCCCAGCGTTTCTCAGCTCAGGGTAATTTTGCCCCCAGAGTTTATTTGGCAGTGTCTAGAGACATTGATATTTGTTACAACTTTAGGTCAGGGTTGAGTGCTTATCCAGTGGATAAGGGCCAAGAATGTTAGTAAGTGCCAGTGTTGAGAAGCCATCTGGTCCTGTGGGGGAGGCATCTGTAATCCAAAGAGGGACCTAGAACCTGCACGATGTGATAGCCAAGATCTGTAGCTCAGCCTCCAGACTTGAATGGTGACTTCTTACAGGACATCCTCACACATTTACCTGTGGCTGAAAGGCATGAAGATACCTCAATCCAGGTTTATCGACCCATCAAAGCATGTAATCACCTATGGATCCTTTCCATCAGGATGTAGTAGCTCACTTAATGTTTAAAGAACTTAGAAATAACATCTGGGTGATGACTGAGAGATAGCATCTTGGGTGAAGTTGCTCTGGTGTTTTGTGCGGGAAATTGTCACTGACATGAGGAGGAATTTTGAATCAAGCAAGAAATGCTGAGATGGTTTGTCACTCATGAGTAGCTCCAACTTACACAATTATTACCACCATTTGTGTACATATCTGTCACTTTCCCCTCATCTGTTATATATTTGGAAGACGAAGGAAAATGGATGACATCACTGCACTACTTGGAGGTATCTTGTAACATTTGTGTTACACACTCTGCTGTCGGGGCTTATTAATTGATTACATCTTGACTCTGAAGGAAAGCAAATGGCACATGGGCATCTCAGATTGGAAGATTATGTCAGGAGTTTCTACTCATGAGAATAACTCTGAAATTATTAAAACACAGTCTGCTCCTCTCACTTAGAGCTTTTCCTACACTGCCCAAGTCCTGATGAGAGATGTGCCCTTCCTCTAACACTGAAAGCCTTCTCCCCATCTGTCCTGCGTCAGGAAGTTCACATCTTCACAAGACGGTACAGCAACCAACAACCAGGACGGTCGCAAGACCCTCCCTCACCCTGACTGGTGCCACAATCAGGACTGCCATTCTAAACCCTTCCTGCCACATCACAGCCTTTAAGTTCTTTCCACTAAACTATGGGCATCTAAATAGAATCTGCCGGTAAATCTGATTCTGTGACATGGTGTTTCCAAGCCTGGTGCGTGCATGGCAGGTGCCAATAAATGATTATATGCTTATCATTCCATTGGCCAGACTTAAATTATGTGGAAGGAAAATGAACTTGAGCTACTTTTCTATGTGGAGGTGAAACGACCAGCCTTTTTGAAAAGTGCTATGTTGCCCCAAAGGAATGAATATTTAATAGTAGGGTTTCGGCCAGAGAGACAGTGGGATAGGAAACAGATTCTAGGGTACAGAGGCTTCCTAGGTTTCTGAATTTATTACTCAGAGGTCAAAGTCATGGCTACTCCATGCCTAGACCCTGCTGCCCTGAGAAGAACTAAAGCTGAATCTAGTGTGTTGTCTGATATAGAAGCTGTAAAAATGTTCTTAAAAAAATAGAGATGTTTTTCTTAGCATTTAGCTGAAACTGAATGTGCTGGTACATGCTTGAAACCCTACACTTGGGAAGGTGGGGCTGGAAGATCACAAGTTCGAGGCCAGCCTGACCTAAATAGTCCAACCCTGTCTTCAAAAGCAAACAAACAAAATGTAGCTGATCTCACACATATTGCAATGAGACAGCTTAAAAACAGATTTAGTTGACTGTTGACAAAACAGCTCAATATAGGACAGTGTAAATTTCTATTCCATGTCATACAACACCTGGTCCTATCCTATCAATCCCTTGGTGCCAGTTTCCAATTTCATGTTGCAGAACTTTCTGGTCCTTACTTCATTCTCTCTGAAGAAGCATGAAATGTAAGTGTGTGGCATATAAAATTACCTTCCACAAGTGGCAGAAAACAATGCTCCAGAACTGCAAACGAGGTAAACTGCGTTTACCAGCCTGTCCCTCCCCCGCTTCTGCCCTGCTCCAGAAACATCAAGCTGTGTTAGTCATCTACGTGTGTCATTCCTCTGCAATTTGGATACACCAGATGAAAAGGGACAGGGGTCCTTGCAGTGTTTGAAGGACTGGACTTTCCCTCTGGATCACAAGAGTCTGCCTGGCCTCCTCATATTGTTATGCTGAAGTCAAAGAACCCGGGTGGATGTTTCTCTTGATTCCTGGTTATTGTTTCCCACCCAGAGGTGTCTTGAACAGTCTCAGGCAGAATGTAAGAGGAAAAGCAGGCACCTTTGGTGCTGTAAGCATGCCACTACCGCCCACCCCTAAAACCAGTCTTCCGTGACTCTAGGATACACAATAGTAATTCTCCTTTATGTTAGACCCATTTTCTATCAAGTTTTATTGTTTGAGGCTAACCTTTTTCTAAACAATCCAGGACCGAGCCTGTTGAAGTAAAGAATGCTCTTCTCTTCACTTCCTCTCATCCTAACCCTGGCATAACCCACATCATTCCCCAGACCCAGATACTGAGATAACAGTGAACAGATACTTCCTTACTCATAGAGGAGCCAATCTGAATTACCGTCAGAGCGATTACTGCCTCATATTTTCCCAAGACCAGAAAGGAAAAAAGTCTTCATATATTAAAGGAGGCAAGTGGCGTGAAGCCCAAAGACAAGCTGTTTTTCTGTTTCCACTCCAGATGATGCTCAAATACCAGCCAGTTTCTTGTCAGCAGTTTGCCGCAACATCTGAACGTCTGAGTGCCTACTGCTCTGTAGCTGCTGCCTGAAGTCTAAGTTGCTGTGAACACTCCATCCTAATCAGGAAGATCTTGATTGGAACTAAATTTGTTCTCTGTGTAGAAATCACTCATGTTCCAAAAGGCACTTTCTCCTATGGTCAAATTAGCTGTGTAAATATTGCAAATAAAAATACATGAAGGAGCAAGTGGCTTGCAAAAAGGCATTTCCTTATAAATGATCCATGTTACCCCCCAAATTCGCATATATCTTGCAAATAAGGGGAGCCTGGGAAACATTAGTACACACAAACAATGAGTGCCTATAAACCAGCCTGGAGTTTAGAGCAAATTCTAACCAGTGGAGAGTTAGTTTGTCAAAAGAAAATGTGTAGATGCTGCCGGGAGGAGCTTGGTCCTGCCTCAACTTGATGTGCCAGGCTTTGTTGACTCCCATGGGAGGCCTTACCCTTTCTGAGGAGTGGGGGGGGGGGGGTGGAGCTAGGAAGGAGGTGAGGGGATAGAACTGGAGGAGAGGAGGGAGGGGAAACGGTGGTTAGTATGTAAAATAAATTTTAAAAGTTAATAATAAATAAATAAAGAAAAGAAAATGTGGGGAAACATGAGGAAGAAACTTGTAAATATATTTTTTAAATGCTAAAAAAAGATAGATTTAGAGAAATAAGGAAGGCAGAACTGGAAAAACATGTAGATGAAGGGTCTCCTTGGCTTTTTCCAAAATCTGCCTTTGACGTGTTTCTGTCCTATTGCAAGCAGTTTGCTCATCCTTCCACAGTTTCATCATAGTGATTTAAATCTGTGCTGTTTGTACAGGAAATACATGAAACATGTCCGAGATCGCTCATTATTATGATTATTATTATTTCAAGCATAAGAAGTTCTTCTCTTGTGGTGTTACCTTCTCTTATGAGGACACAAATTGTATTATGGGAGGTTCAAAGACATGCAGATGCACAATGATAAGACCAAGGCAATCTGCTGCTCTCCTCAAGAAAATCCCAGACATCCTCTACACCATCAGGACCACGGAACATAAATAAAATTCTGGACCTTGTCTCAACACAAGGGACAAGTCAGTGGGGAACACAGATGTCCATTTGCCCCCAACTCTGCCCGTTGTAACATTCACTTTAGATCTGCTCATTTGATTTTTGTCTAAGAAAATGAAATAAACAAATCTAAGTATTCAACCTGCTTCAAACCAAGGAACACTCTGCTTATCCAGCAAAAGTCTCCCAGGCAATGGTGATTGTATTTGGATGCTAAGAGTGGCCAGTGAGGATTGGCAGAGTGGCTATAGGAACATGGGATTCCAACACAGCCCGTCTGTTGCCAGGTCATGAGGAACAGGCACTTGTGATCACATTTAGGACTACTGACTGCTACCTCCTTCAATGTGAGTTGACATATTTAGTGTGCAAATTTTTCTAATGAAGATAATAAACAGTTACTTTTAATTATTTTCAGGCACAGATTAGGAACAAAAGTTGATTGTGTTTTACCTGGTTTAAAAAACAAAAGACTAGTTAATCATATACCTTTTAAATGTGTGTGTGTGGTGTCTATATATTTCTTTATTGTGTGAATACCAAAATTATTACATATTTTTAAAGTAAAATCATTGCTTTCAACATCGTTCCAGGTGACAAGCAGTGAACATGTAGTTCCGAATTAAACCTACTAGAAATAATAATACAGCTATTTATTGTGCATAAAACTCATCCCAAGTAGTTGTTAGACCAATATTGCATTTAACTGTAACAAAACATAATATTTTAGTTTACAGACTACAACATCATAAACATGCAAGCTCAAAAGAACTATTAACTACTAAAATATCTACCCTAAAAACTCAGGCATCACTAATTACTTGAATAAAACTTCTTTAAAAATTAGCGATATGTGTACATGTATTTATGTTTTTTCAAAAAGACAAAGCATATAGGTGAGTGTGATTGAGAAAAGACATTTCCTTCTTAGCCAGATTACATCTTATTTTGATCTGAGTATTTCATCATACCATATCTAGCACCCTCTGCCTTCTTTTTAACCCACAAATCCAGTGAATTCTTCACTAATCCTAACCACACACACACACACACACACACACACACACACATACGCACACATGCACACATGCACACATATACATGCAGAGAGAAAGAGAGAGAGAGAGAGAGAGAGAGAGGAGAGAGAGAGAGAGAGAGAGAGAGAGAGAGAGAAACACAAATCTTAAAAGGTCTTATAATAAAAAACCCAGAGCCGGATATTGGGGTGAAAGCTGAAAGATCAGAGAAGCAGAACAGCCAGCCACTAGCTTACCTCTATGAAATACTCAGCCTCAAGACAGACAAGTTCCTGTTTCCTCATGCCTTATATACATTTCTGTGTCCTACCATATTACTTCCTAGGATTAAAGGCATGTGTGCTTCCCAAGCAAAGACATGAGATCTCAAGTGTTGGGATTAAAGGTGTGTGCCACCACACCTGACTCTATTCTCAGTGTGGCCTTGAACTCACAGAGATCCAGATGGATCTGTCTCCTGAGTGACAGGATTAACAGTGTGTGCTACCACTGCCTGACCTCTATGTTTAATCTAGTGGCTGGCTTTGTCCTCTGATCCCCAGGCAAGCTTTATTGGGGTACACAATATATTACCACAAGAGAGCAGGCTTTCAAATTATTCATCTAAGATGATTTTGCTCCCGCTTGAGAAAAGTTGCACAGCCTAGCTTTACCTCCATCATTAACTCCTTCTATGTCCCAAGCCTTTGCACTTTCACTGCCTCCTCTTTCGTCGTTCCTTGGTGGCACCTGAGCTTCACGGGTGCCCCTTCCCATCTCTTCACTGTGAGATCACATACATCCTAATCTATGGCAGTTCAGCTCTTACCTGTTCTGATTCACAAGAATTAACATTAATGTTCTCTTCCCAACCGCACTGCAGATGTACTGAGAGCAAGCCCTCTGGCCCTCCCATAGCAGACAGATGTAAGTTACTAACACTCATGATGCTTCTGTATTTGAAGATAAATGAATTGATCAGCCACAAGATTTGAAAACCCTCTCGCTAGTTCTTTTGCTTAATAATACAGAAGTATAAAAGTGCTCAAAGGTACATCTTTCAAATGATGGGTTTTTTTTTTTAACTAAAGCAGTTCCTTCAGAGAACTGGTACACCATTAACTAGATGGGAAGGTTTGCTCAGTGTCAGCATTTTAGAGGCTCTGGAACCTCACTCTACAGAAGAGCCTCTCACACCCCAACATACATAAAAATAACTTGCAGAGCCTGTGCAAACATAATTGGTCCCACACCCAGAGTTTCTAATGCCGTAGGTCAGGGGATAATCCTGAGAATCTACACTGTGACAGGTCTTCAAATGGTGGTGATGTTGTGGCTGCACTCTGTGAAGACCAGATCTGTGTGGGAAGTGAGTTTAATTAGTAGACTTTATCTTTAAGTAACAAGAAGAATCATTTTCCAAACTGGAAGCCCATAGATATTTTGATTCAAATGAAACTGAGATTAATATCTCAGGACCTACACAGTCTCTGAGATTTATTTTCAGCTCCACCTGATAAATTTGTGTACCTTACTACAATCAGAATCTATATACTTTTAGATGTCTTTTGAGAATTTCATACATGAATACTATATATAATGTGCAGCCTACACTTTTCCCTCTTCCCTTTCCCACTAAGTACTTATCAACTATCCAAACACAAGAATCTTTGGAATAACTGGAATTGACTAAAAAGAAAAAAGAAAGCATGAAGCAAAATCAGCTTCGTCTTCATCATCTACTTAATAATGTAGATTGTCTTATGAATGTAAGTGGTCAAACCCAAAGCATTTGCTCTGTGGCATATGAACGTTTTGACCCAGTGCAGAAGCAATTTTATTCCCAACAAATTGTACCCACTTATCCGGGGAAATAATTGGTTTTTAACATGAAAATTATGTATTATGCTCTAAGAAGTGTTTATTCACTTAAAAATTTATTTAGTCAGTATGGGTGCCAGGTGTGCGTAAGTTTCAGACATACTAGTTGCTCAAAGTAACTTTTACAGGTCACGGCTAAATTCAAGTCTCTTTCAAGGCTCATAAAGAAGACAGTGGAGGTCCATGACATTCCTTGAAGTGGTGTCCTTACCCCACTTCAAGCCTAAAATGTGGCTCATGTCTGAAACCTAGCCCTTGGGAGGCCTGAGGCAGGCAGATCTTGAGTTTGAGACCACCCTGGGCTACATACCTTGTCAAAGCAATCACTTCAATAAACAACCACAATAACACAATAACTTCCCGTGGCTGCTTCTCTTTGTTTTCCATGATGTCTACTGTGAACATAATGCCAGTAAGAGTTGCTCAGTAAGAGCAATTCACAATTAGGTCAAAGTGTACAGCTGACTGGCAGACACAAGAGAACTGGAGAAGCCACTGGAGTGCAAATACTTCCACTACTGCTCTATGGAGAGTGTTTCTTTTGTTTGTTTGTTTTTTGAGACAAGGTTTCTCTGTGTAGCTTTGGAGCCTTTCCTGGTACTCACTCTGTAGACCAGGCTGGCCTTGAACTCACAGAGATCCGCCTGGCTCTGCCTCCCGAGTGCTGGGAATAAAGGCGTGCGCCACCACCACCTGGCTGAGGGTGTTTCTTGAGACAAAAAAAAAAAAAAAAAAAAAAAAATCTATGGCAAGGATCAAGCAGCTAGAAATCAGCATAAGACACCCAATGAGACGACACAGAATGGGGGGTGCTGTTTCTGGCACTGCCGTTGTCAATGAGGACTTTATGTTTGTTGGGGGTGTTGGGGAAAGTTGTAATGTGGAGTGAGAAAAGAAATCATCTCCCCCTGAATTT
The DNA here is from genome assembly GCF_949786415.1 of Peromyscus eremicus. Taxonomy (NCBI): domain Eukaryota; kingdom Metazoa; phylum Chordata; class Mammalia; order Rodentia; family Cricetidae; genus Peromyscus; species Peromyscus eremicus. The sequence goes on along the minus strand of NC_081424.1, from coordinate 32,981,560 downwards.
GGCACTACTTTGCAAAAGTGCAAAGAACCTGGCCTTGTTTGCAATCACTCTTGTCTTTTTGGCATCAATTGGACATGCACTCATGTGAAGAACTGTTCAGTTTCAGGCCTGCTTGGAGAGCCCCATATCACTTTACCATTGTGTCCAAGTCCCTTCCTCCTGAGAGTATTTATGCTGTGTGAACCCCATGGACAGGAAGGTAATGACAAAGTCATCTTGCAATGACTGTTCAAGCCATTTCCAAATGCTTTCCCTTTGACCCTTCCATGGAGGCCTGCAGACTTGTTCTGCACACATGTGAATATGTCATACATGCTCCAAGAAACACAGATGGAAGAGGAAATACTGGGTCTTGCCACTGTTCATACACATTTTAAATAGTTCAGTAGGGTTAGCTCAGTAGTAGAGGAACCTCCTAGCATGCTGGTCCATCCAAAACAAAACGAAAGTATGTTGTATGTTGCAGAATAGAAAGGCTTGAGGAAATTCAAGGAGGGCTATGTATCCTCATAAATAAAACACAAATTGATCGAGAAATTTCTATGGAGAGGGACTATGGAGAGGATCCTGACGAGGAATGCATCATAAACAGAGAACTACCTTTCATCCACTTTTTCAGTCTTCTCTCTGTCAAATGTTCCCACAAAGCAATGGGGCCTTCAGCAGGTCAGGCCTGCAGTTATCAAGAGTGCCAGCCAGTCCTCCTGCGGCCCCTGAATAAAAGGCTCAGATACTCCAAATGATCGATGTCTCAAGTGTTTACTTTTCTCTGGGACACTAACTGCAATTTGTCTGAGGTCTGATTTTCTTTCAGATTTCCACTCTCTTAATAGTTGTCTTTTTTATTGGGATAATTAAGAAATAGGAGTTTCTTAATTTTTTATTTGAAAAAGTTGACAATCAATTTGAGTTTGAAAGGTTTGGGTTATATGCCTACAGTATTCTAGATCTTAAAAAAACATCCAACTTACTGTTTGGAAAAGACCAAGGAATAGATGGTCATCTTTTCAAACCATAGTCTTACAAATACTTCTTTAGCCTAATATGAAGTATACACACTCATAACACATACCTACCTACATGTGAAAATTAGGTTGTCTTAATTAGGGTTTCTATTGCTGTGAAGAGACACCATGACCACAGCAACTCTTACAAAGGAAAACATTTACTTTAATGGCTCACTTACAGTTCAGAGGTTCAGTCCATTATCACCATGGTGGCACATGGTGGCATGCGGGCAGACATGGTGCTGGAGAAGTAGCCAAGTATCCTACATCTTGGCTTGCAGGCAACAGAAGTGTCTATGACACTGGACGGTATCTTGAGCTTAGGAAACCTCAACCTGCCCCCGTGGTGACACACTTCCTCCAACAAGGCCACACCTACTCCAATAAAGCCACACCTCCTAATAGTGCCACTCCCTATGAGCTTATAAGGGTCAATTACATTCAAACTACCACATAGGTGCTGACTTAAATGTTTGTGGCTTTGTAAGTAAGTCATTTGCAGTCTAGCACTTACTAGGCAAATACTACATCACCGACTACATTCCCAGCCTTTGAATTTATGTCAAACATGATATAAACAAGTCTATTCGAAGAAACTGGAACAAAAGTTTCAATTTACACATAATATTAGACAAGTATATTCAAAGACATCGAACCAAAAGTTAACTTCTAGGCCAAGCATGATAACACGTGCCTTTAATCCCAACACTTGGGAAGCAAAGACAGGAGGATCTCGGTGAATTGAGGACAGCTTGGTCTGCATAATAAGTTCCAGGACAGCCATGACCACTTAGAAGGGCCCTGTTGCAAAAATAAATAAATAAATAATGAAATAAAGAGTGAAGTTCTAAGGTGACATGTCACATTGGTTCTACACATATCAAACTGTAAAAGCATCAAAAAAAGAATACTAGGGTATTTACTATTAAGTGTTATTTTTGTGTAGAGCTTTTTCCTCTGAAACATTTCAAACAGAATCTCTTTAACTCAAAATTCTGTTTCAACAATGTAAGTTTCCAAAATGTGAAACTGGACCTTCTTTTTTTGCATCTTACAGAAAGAACAAAACATAAGTTTAAAGCAGCGGTTCCCAACCTTCTTAATGCTACCACCCTGTATTACACTTCTTCATGTTGTAGTGACCCCCAGCCATAAAAGTATTTTGTTGCTACTTCATAACTCTAATTTTGCCATTATTATAAGTCGTAATGTAAATATCTGATATCAGGAAATTGGATATGTGACTCCTGTGGGGGTCGTGACTTACCAGTTGAGAACCACTGGTTTAAAAACAAACTGCTTATAATTTATTACTGACTATGCCATTCTTTCACTGTTGGGGCAAAAGGGCTAAATTCTTTCTGCCTCCGTTTCCACATCAAATAATAAGGGTGCAAATAGTGCCTACTTCACAAATAAATCAGTACAAAATTATATTGATTCATGCCAAGAATGCGGGGCACACTCACAACTACTATCACTTCATCAAACACTACCATCTCTTGGTAATATATTATGTGCAAATATTTCTTTAACCCCAAAATCATCTCATTTAGTCACAATTATTTATTTTGTCTTAAGCTGCAATACTCAAATCATATAAAATAGCCAGGCAGTGGTGGCACACATTTAATCCCAGCACTCGGGAGGCAGAGGCAGGCGGATTTCTGTGAGTCCGAAGCCAGCCTGGTCTACAGAATGAGTTCCAGGACAGGCTTCAAAGCTTCACAGAGAAGCTGTGTCTCAAAAAAACAAAAAAAAAGGGGGGGGGGCTAGAGAGATGGCTCAGGGGTTAAGAGAACTGACTGCTCTTCCAGAGGTCCTGAGTTCAATTCCCAGCAACCACATGGTGGCTCACAACCATCTGTAATGAGATCTGGTGCCCTCTTCTGGCCTGCAGGCATACATGCAGACAGAACACTGTATATACATAATAAATAAATAAATCTTTTTAAAAAAATCCAGTATTTAAAAAAAGAAAAGAAAAGAAAAGAAAAAAATCATATAAAAAACTATGTGAAAATTGGGTAGAAAATTTGCTTTTGCCAACATGTCAAAAGAAAGTTCTGATCTTTAAGATGGGCAGAGCCCTATCTATTTGTTCCAACAAAGAAAGTATAGGTGGACAAAATTTGCCAATGTTTTTCACAATCACAAAACGTCTTTGAATTGGCTTCTGACCCCTCATAAAATGTGTCTGGACAATGAAGGAATACAAAATAAGAAGTGTGCTTCCCATCACCGTTGCTGATTGGTTCTTACACTTCCATCCATCCCAATATTATTACTGCCCCCTTTCCTTCCCACTCCAAAGGGGGTGGGGGGAAGTTACCACATGGATAGAAAATTGCTTCTGGCATTAATCCTCCAAACTCAGATCAAGCAAATGGCTATCAGTAATCTCTTTTGGATTAGCCGCCATCATTCATTTTAGTGCCAGAATGAAAATTCATGGGGAAACAAGACTCTCTGGCCACTTTCAAAGAAATTCACCGAAGACCTGAGAAGAATGGGAAGCTCTCCATACTAAAATCCCGATTTCCTCCAACTTGATTAGAAAGTAGAAACAAGGCCTCTTAAGTTTAGCGAATGCTATTCCCAGAGGAGTCTTGCCAGGAGGACTCCTAAGTTATCAAACTCAGAATTTCCCCCAATTCCTTCTTTTTCCAGTTTGCTTCTTGTGGTTAACTCCATTACTAACTTATAGCGATAAACACCTGGAGTCTATCAAAAACAAAGAGAGGCTTATTCACCCTGAGCAGAAACAAACTACATAATATAAGACGTGAGCAGGAATATGTTTTTTATGACGTGCCAGCATAAGGGGGATCAAAGGCTAAAGCCAAATAAATAGCAACTGGGCACCAGCAGAGGAAACATAGTTAGACTTTAAAATAATCAAAAACAAACCCAAAGCGCACTAAAACTCTCCACGTTCGGCAGTCATGTTTTCTCTCTTTTGATACAGGGCTTAAACCTATCAAGAGTTTTCGGAGCTAATCAATGGAATTAAAGAAGAGTTCCCCCTTTCACTGAGGGTTGTAACATTAACCAAAAGGATTGGTCTGAATAGATCAGCCCTTTCCCTTCCCCCACTCCTGCGCACCCTCTTCATGCCAACACGCTCCCCCCCCCCCGCCCCTTCCTCTGAGGGCTTATTATTGAATTTACCTTGGCCACGTTATGGAATTTGCAGGCTGACATTAACCCATTTATTGAGCCGACTCCCCCATATCTAAAACATCTCTAGGCAAACTCAAACAATCTGTCTGCCATCCACTGATTGGCAGGGCAAATTTTTCCAGGTGGTAAAACCAGCTCCCCTCCAATGACTTGCCAACCTCATTTTTGGCCTGGCAGAATGATTGAAAGAAGACAGGAGCCACCAGTCTTCACTGCCATGCCTGCTATCTGCAATGTATTAACATAAATAATTCTGAAAGATTAGTAGTATTGAGGGGGGGGGGCTGAAGGGTAGGGAGCCCAGAGCCAAGAGGAGGCAGATATGAGAGCTGAGAATTGACAGGCTCAACCCTGAGGGCAGAGAGGCTCATCTGTATTTGATTTGTCAGGGATTTACATTAGTGAAACCTTAACTCTGCAGATGATACGTAAGATTGCACTCACAGAGCAAGCTTATGCAAATACAACTTCAACTCCCTGGTATGTGGCCCAGACAGTGAATTTGGCAGATTTCATTGAGTCTGGTGGCTGGATCTAATAAATTCATTTACATGAAGGATTAGGACATCTGGAAAAGTAGCTTGGTGGTTTATTGAAACATAAATAACATTAATTGTAAGGTTACAGGTATGCAAAACACTGCATGCAGGCGACACAAAATGCTATAAAGCGGCTTCGCTACTCAAATAAAGCAAAAGAGAGGGGAAGAAAAAAAAACCTCTTGCTAACATAAACAGAAAAGGTAATTTCCAGGATCCAATTTAAATGTCACTTTAGATAGTGATGCTGAGAGTGAGAGAGGCAACCCATTTCTTCCTGTCTTTGTAGCCTTTTGCAGATCCAAGCCCTGCTGCCCTCGAGATACACATTTCAGCTACTAATTCGCAGCAGCAAGGTAGTAACATAATTAAATTTATTTCCAGTTAGAAATCCCCAAACTGTCATGCCATTTTGCAGACAGAAAAGCATGGTTGAGATCTCAGGCTGGTTCTTCCATGAGTTTATTTTACTGCGGTAATGTATCCTTGTGGATGGCCAGTTAATGTCTGATGGAGTTGGTTACCATCAGCGTAATAACAAATTACTCGGAGGAAAATGAGCAAAGATTGATATCATATGATTTAAAAGCTGAGAGAAAACTCAAGTGGTTTCCAATCATTTGAGTACCTCAAGATTAATTTATAACTTGGTCACCCATTCACGTTCTCCTTCATCTTTTATCCCCAAAATAAAGAGATGACTTGGTTGTTTAATCACCTCAAATGCCTCCTGTCCAAAGCAATAGCAAGCCCTTCCTTTTCAAAGGGCCGTTTCCATTTGAAGTCATTATCCAAAGGCTGACTTTGAGGAGTCATGCAGATGAGGAAGCGGAAGTCTGGCGTTCTCTCAGGTATGGAGACTCCTGGGACCCCAATCCAAAAACTGTAGTTGACACAGTCAAGTAAAGAGCTGTTTGATCAAAACTGAAAGAGAACCCTTGGCCAAACTTAAAATACATGCAACACACACACACACACACACACACACACACACACACACACACACAGAGAGAGAGCAGGATTTGATGCAGGGACTGATATACTTTAGAGAAAAAAAATTAACAAATTTTTCAAATACTGCAGCATATCTTGCATTTCATAGTAAAAAACTAGACAAAATGATTTTTCTTTCAAAAGTAAGCTAATGGAATCAGAAAATGGAATGAATTTTAATGGCCATACACATTTCAGTTCTTGCCATCAGCAAAATAATTCATAGAATATATAAAATTTAAAAACTGTCATTGGTAGAGTTTCTGTAAGAAGTTAAATATTAACTGGCAGCAGAAATTGGTCAAGTAAAATACATTGCCACCATAGAGTTCTGTTCCTCGATATGGATTTTTTTTTAATGGGATGCTAAAAAGACAAAGATTTTTTTGAAAATAGCTAAATGATAATGGACATATTACAATAAGATCAAGTCATGTTTATTAATTCTATGGCTCTCCAAAGAATAGGGAATTTAATATTTCCAAGTTTTTACATGAAAAGTCATTTGACCATGCAGTGATAACTTATGAAGTGCTTATCAGAGAATAAATGGTATAGATTGTCTTAATCTAAGAAGTTCATCCAATATGCTGCCTAATATCAAATACTTAAAACACCGTTGCTGAAACTAAAAAACAAACCAAATAAAATTTTTTTTTTTTTTTATCTATAAGAGGGTCCAGGTAACAGTTTGCTGACAAAGAGAAATGCGGTTATTCTATTAGAACACCCGACCTCAGTGGTCTAAGTAATTTTCAGTGTAATCAGAGTGGGCCGAAAACAACCTGTATATCCAATTAAATCTTTAGGATTATTTAAAAATAGTGTCCATCTGGGGACTGGAAAGATGGCTCAACAGTGAAAAGCATAGGCTGTTCTTCCAGAGGACCGGGGTTCAATTCCCAGCACCCACCTGGGGGCTCACAACTGTCTGTAACTCCAGTTCCAGGGCATCTGACACCCTCATCCAGACATACTCACGGGCAAAACACCAATGTGTGTAAAGTAAATAAATAAATCGATAAATCTTTAAAAACTAATCTATCATGCAGAAAGTTGCTTTTCTTAGACACTTGCAGAAAGACTAAACTTCAGTCTCACACACCAAATTCACTTGCTTGTGTGTGTATGCATACTTCCAATCAGTGGGAAGCTAGGACAGATATGAAAATCTCACTGGTTGTCACTAAATCATTGGATGAGGCTCCATCCGTTAATAGTGCCGTAGCCACATGGACTTTGTGGAAGAAAAGCTATAAAAGACAAAAAGCCACAGTAAAGTGTATGAAGGTCACAGAGGTCAAACTCCAACTTTATTTCCTATGGCAAATCAGCTACAGTATTTTTTTAAAGACTAATATCTTTACATTATGTGTATGTGTGTGTTTGTGTGGAGATTATGTGCATCTGAGTGCAGGTGCCCATGGAGGCCAGAAGAGGGCGCCAAATCCCCCAGGAGCTGGGGTTATAGGCAGTCATGAACCATCTGATGTGGGTGCTGGGGTATAAGCTCTGGTCCTCTGAAAGAGTTGTCTGTGCTTCATCACTGAGCCAGCCCTCCAGCCCTCAGCTATAGTCTTTTAAGAGTTTGCCCGTGGTAAACAAGAGTATTTAATTTATTAACATAATCCAGATTACAGAACAGCTGTCAAGGACCCTGAGTACTCAAGCCTGTTTCCGTGTATCTAAAACACAATGCAGTTGAACAAGAACAAAGGAGGGAGTGGGTTGGCAAAGCAAAAGGGCAGTGTTGGCCGATGACAGACACAGTTCTACTTGGCCACCTCACCGCAGCTAGTTTTGTTATTCCCAAACAAGATAGATAGATAGATAGATGATAGATAGATAGATAGATAGATAGATAGATAGATAGATGATAGATAGATAAGAAAGAAAGAAAGAAAGAAAGAAAGAAAGAAAGAAAGAAAGAAAGAAAGAAAAGAAAGATAGATAGGTAGGTAGGTAGGTAGGTAGGTAGGTAGGTAGATAGATAGATAGATAGATAGATAGATAGATAGATAGATAGATAGATAAGTAGGTAGATAGATAGATACATAGATAGATAGATAGATAGATAGATAGATAGATAGATAGATAGATAGACAGACAGATAGATAAAAGCTCATGGCCATAGAAACAAAAAAAATGTTTCTTTCCTAAAAAGAAATCTTGGGATGACTTAGATTGATTTGCCAGACATTCCGACTAAGAAAGTGTTAAGCTTAAGACAGTAATAACAAAAGTAAGAGGGAAGAAGAATAGTGTTTGTCAAGGAGGCAAGAAAGTGAGTGAGGACAACTGGCATTCAGGAGAAATGAAGAACATGGATAACAATTAGAAGTGGTCATGTAGATAGAGACCCCAAAGTGGTCTCCAGTGAAGTTTGGGGAGGAAAAATAAAATGAGAAGTAATGATGCTCTCTTAAATCCACCAGTCCTTTCAAGTTCTGTTAAAGTCCAGAAAGACAGTGAGTGTGTGTGTGTGTGTGTGTGTGTGTGTGTGTGTGTGTGTGTGTGTGTGTGTGTTCCCTGGGTCTAGGGTTTCAGTCATGCACTTCCACACTTGCCTTTTTATGTGAATGCCAGAGATCCAACCTCAAGTCCTCATACTTGTGTGATGCACATATTATCATCCAAGCCATCATTCCAGCCCCGAGTTCAAGGAAGTTGTTTACCTCCGTGACCTCAGTAACTACTTCCTAAGTATTCACAAGCATCATTTTGTTGTCTCCGGAGGAGCAAGCCCATCACAGTTTCTATATGTACTTCAGACGCTTCAGGTATCACTAGTCCATGAGCAAATTCATCCCTTGCAGTTCTCTCCTTGAGAGCACCCCTCCTTGTTTCTCCAAACATGGCATCACCACAGATAGTACCAGGTGCCCGAACTCAGTGACTCTTCCTCTCTTCTGTTTACCTCCTTTGTCATTAAAACAGTAACTCTTATTGACTCCACCTCTTCCACAAATCCCATATCTTTCCAGTCCATCATCTTAGCCTGTGCGATCATTTCATTCACCTGTTTAATATCTGCCGGGTCTCTGTTCCTCCTGCAAGTTAAAATTGATGTGCTTGGAACATCAAGTGCAGCTCTTTCCAGAAGATGATCCCAACACAAGGGTGGAGCACACTTATTGAGCAAATATTTCGCTAGTCGGTGGTGTAGAATGCTTTTGTGCTGGGGACTTTTTCTTCTCCATCTAGGTCAGAAAAAAAACAATGACAAGAGAAAGAGTAGCTCACCAATCATATTGCTCCCCGCTGAGTCAGTTCATTAAACTCTCCATCACACAACATACCATGGATTTCTCATAACATGCTCAAACATGTTATTTCCTCTCCCTTTAACTGGCAGACTCCTACCCATCCATCAAGATTCAGCTCAAATGTCACCTGCTCTGCTCAGCCTTTCCCGGCTTTGCAAGGCTACATTTCTCCCATCCCCAGTGTACACACCACCACCACCACCACCCCACCCCCCGCAGCACTTCTCCAAGCTCTCTGGAGACACACATTTTTCATCTAAATCTCAATAGCTGAAACCTCCAAAGCAAGGCACAATTCACAGAAGGCATTTAGTAAATGTCTAATGAAAAATGGAACCCAGAGGTGTCTAAAAATGACAGTTGCACCAGAGGTAGGTAACTAAACAAATACATCCATTAAAATAATACCTTAAAGACAGCTGAACAGAAATCTGTTAAACAAGGAAAGGATTCCCAGGAGCTGTGGTCAAAGCGAGTCATGTTTTAAACTGTGCTGAAAGCCCCAGGAGGAAAACAGCTTCGATTCCAAAGCATCGTTTACTCGTGGTTCTAACCTTGAGAAATGCTAGTTGAGAGAGAGCCTTCTCTTGTGTAGAACTTGAGTGTTTCATTGTCTAATGTACATCAGTTACCTCTCTTCCCAAAGACTCTCTCAGGCCTTTTCACAAACTTGTGCTTTGTCAAGTTTTCATATTTTCTTCCAAATCTCTCTTATTCCTACATTTGTGGACAAAGCAGGAAGCGGTGACTACTTGTGTTGCCATGAAATAGAGAGAGAGAAAAAGGAGTAACCCACCTGATGGCCCAGATCTGCAGTACTGCTGTGGCCCCAGGAGAAGTGTTTGAGAGGGTGGTTAGAGTCAAGGCATCAAAAGGTGGAGTGTATGTGGGTTTTGTGAACACTGGACCCATAGACAAAAGAGATGTCACTGTTCTGGCTTTAGCGTTCTGTCCTTAAACACGTCTAAAGCCATGAAATGTAACAGTACGTCTTTGCTCTACATCTTATTTCTACAAATGCAATCACCTAGTTCAAACTGGGTCACGGTACCAGTTTCTCTCAAAACCACTTCACCGCCTCTGTCCTTTCTGCTGCAAAGAAATTAGCAGAACCCATTCGCACTACAGACAGGAAACCAAGAAGAAAAGAGTATAAGGCTGATCATTAATAAGATCATAGTGGTGCAGGACTCAGATATAGACTGCACAGGACAACGTGACCCCTGTAGTCACAGAGACAAATCGTGTTGTGTGGACATGATGCTGTGAGCATCCCTGTTCTGACAATGAATAAAACCTCACCTAGTTCATCAGCATAAAAAAAAAATGGACTCTTGTGTGAGTTACAGTTAGGATTGCAGTCTTAGCAATTCCTATCCAAATCACCTAACTTTTGTCTGCCTCAGTTTCTTTATCCAAAAAATAGACATAAGGTAATGATAATGGGTTAGTAATGTAAACGTGATTAAGAAATGGGAAACAATACAGTTAAAATATGGAAATCATCATTAAGACACACTAGATATTTGACGTTATAGAAGTTACCATGTAGCTGGGCAGTGGTGGCACACGCCTTTAGTCCCAACACTTGGGAGGCAGAGACAGGCAGATCTCTGAGTTCGAGTCCAGCCTGTTCTACAGAGCAAGTTCCAGAACAGCCAGGAGAAAGCCATTCAGATATGAGGACACAGAGGCTTCCAGTCTGAGGAAACAAGATCAACTGAGAAGTTGGCCAGGTGAGGTTAGCTGTGGCTTGTTCTGTCTCTCTGATCTTCCAGTGTTCACCCCAATACCTGGCTCAGGTTTGATTTTATTAATAAGAACTTTTTTTTTTTTTTGGTTTTTTGAGACAGGGTTTCTCTGTGTAGTTTTTGCGCCTTTCCTGGAACTCACTTGGTAGTCCAGGCTGGCCTCGAACTCACAGAGATCCACCTGGCTCTGCCTCCCGAGTGCTGGGATTAAAGGCGTGTGCCACCACCGCCCGGCATTAAAAAGAACTTTTAAGATTCCTGCTACATTCCTGTATTTATACTCAATAGGAACTTTAGTCAATTGTTCATCTTTGCTTATAACTGATTAAAAATATTTTGTGGCTTTTAATTGTTGAAATTTTTCCTGCATATTAAGAAACCAGTATGCAAGCAGGAAAATTCACGAACATATGGATAAATGTGACAAAGAATCATGAAATCCATTTCACAATAAGCTCTCTCACCAAATTTAAGTCTATTGCTGTTTGTTTAGAATCAAGCCTAGGAATTATGCTGATTTTATTTGCCAACTCCACTGGGCCATGGGACTCTCAGGTATCTAGATATTTTTTCTGGATATGTCTGTGTGAGTGTTACTGAAGGAAAGAGAGTAAGATGTGGAACTGTATTATGAAAAAAAAATCAGCCCTCCTCAATGTAGGTGAACATATTTCAACATAGTATGGGCCCAGAACAATAAAGAGAAAAGGCTCAATTCATATTTATTCTCTCTCTCTCTCTCTCTCTCTCTCTCTCTCTCTCTCTCTCTCTCTCTCTGTATGTGTCTGTCTGTCTGTCTGTCTGACTATCTGTCTGTCTGACTGTCTGTCTAACAATTTAAGCTTAGACATTAATGTCTTGTTGCCCCTAGACCATCAGTTCTTAACCTGTGGTTCACAACCCCTTTGGGGGTAACATATCAGATGTCCTGCATATCGGCTATTTACATTACAATTCATAACAGTAGCAAAATGACAGTTAAGAAGTAGCAATAAAATAATGCTATGGTTAGGGGTCACCATAACATGAGGCATTAGGAAGGTTGAAAACCACTGCTCTAGACCAAAAAAAAACTTAAACCGTCATGTTCCTGGTTCTCGGACCTTCAGATTCAGATTGGATGAAGTCATTGGTTTTCTGACTCTCCAGCTCATACAGCAGATCAGGGGACATCACAGCCACAGATTTTCTCTCTCTCTTCTCATCTTTCCCCTCCCTCACTCCCTCTTCCTTCTTCCTTCCCTTCTTCCCCATCTTGCTTTTGTTCTCACTGTGTATGAAGGCATGTGTGTGTGTGTGTGTGTGTGTGTGTGTGTGTGTGTGTGTGTGTACACATCCATGAGTTTGGCATCTGTGTATTTGACCAATCACAGACTGAAAATGGACTCACCCTTGTGTGATGTTGTATGTCTATTATTCCACCACTCCTGAGGCTGAGGCAATAAGGTCATAAGTTTGAAGCTAGCCTGATACATAGTGAGTTCCAGGGCAGCCTGGTCTATACAGCAAGATCTTGTTTTTTTTAAAAAAAAAAAAGGAGGGAAATAATATATTTGCAGCTATGATGGCTGAATCTTATGATAACATAAGATAACATTTCTTATGTTATCCCCTAAATAATATAGAATAATAGTTTACTTACATAACATTTACATGACAGTAGACACTATAAGTGATCGAAAGAAGATATGAAAAATGTACATATGCTGCATTCAAACTCTACACAAACCACTTTATAAAAGGGACTTGAGTATCCTAGATCTAGGTCTTCACAGGGGTACTGGAAACCAGTCCCCATAGGTACCAACATATGTCTGTCTACATCCCACTGTTTCTGTTTCTATAGAGTAGCCTGAATAATATAGGGAATTTAAATTCTTCCATAAGTTCCAAGTTTTCAGCATAGCTAAGAATAAAGTGCATAATATGGTAGAATTGATGTAGATCAAGCTCCATTCCTTCCTTTAAGCAACCATCACCCTCTGATTGTTTATTTTGAACCCAGCAGGTAAAACATGATAGAATTTAGTGCCATGGAGTTATGACGCAGAGTTCAAATCACTGGGCAGGTGAAACTCTTAAGAGCTTGCTCTCAAAACAAAGTGTGTTTTTTTGTTTTTTTAAATGAGCTTTTAAGTAAGAAACAGTGTTTATTACAAATAACAAAAAACGTGGTTGTTTGAAATATGTGTTGGTTAATACTCAGTAGTAACCAAATTAATTAGACAAAAAAAATGCAAAAATTTTATCCTCATTTTGTTTAGAATTGCTAGTACATTATGACCATAAAAGAAATATTCATTAAAAATTATTGTTTTTATTTTCCAAATATTAATGGCTTATCACAAAGCTTTACACTAATAATTTTTCTAACTACCTTTTTGTGTAAACCTTAGTTACATAAAAGAAGAGATGCTAAAATCAGTGCTGAGTCTTATCTATAACAAAACCCAAATTACTTTTGATAAACTATTCTTACAAGAAAAATCATATCAATTGAATAGCTTCTTTCTGTTTGATATTTTTAGTATGCGATCACAAGACAATATCTCAAGCACTGAAGTTGGGGTAGATACTGAATGTGAATTTTAAAAGGGTTGGTGTGGAATAATACCATGACAACAGGAAGGCTGGGGACGGTTGGAAAGACACAGTAAATGAACCGAGAGAGCATACGGTGCCAACATGAGACTGCCGAGAGGATGCTCTGATTAGAGAAGACTGTTCTTGGATTTGGAAGACGATGCTGGACACTTAAAATGAGCCAGATTTGGATGACTTGACAGCTAGAAGCAGAAGTCTAGGTCTTATATGAAAGAAGTCACTATCCACGATGGAACTCTAAGCTGCAAAGAAATCAACTTTGGAGAACAGAATGATATGAGGAACCTCTCAAACAAGAAAGGTAGAATAGGCCAACCAAGATGTGCTATGTATATGGGCTAAAAAGGTGAATGTGAGAAAAGGGAGGAAATGCACATTAGTGACACACAGAGATTGATGACCAAAGATTTATTATATGAAATAAGCGAGAGGAAAGGGAGATCACTACATATTGAAACCTAGGAAATCATGAAAATAAATGGTAATATTGGTAAATATCTAACTGGAATTAATCCAAGTCTTAAACATTCTAAAACTCTATACACTGAAGGGATTTACTGATAAAGATTTAGTTACCACCCATCCCTTCAAGGCTCAGGTATCTATTCGGAAAAGGAAGTGGAAAGATTGTAAGAGCCAGAGGTGGTAAATGACTCCAAGGAAACAGTGTCTTCCAGGCACAACAGAGCAGAAGCACGTACGAACTCACAGAGACTATGAGCATGTATAAGACCTGCACAGGTTCAAGCCAGACAAAATCCCAGCACTGAGAAGTGGGAGTGGACACTAAGTCCCACCCCTAACAGAGAAGCTATTGGCAATTGATGGCTGCAATGGAGTTTTCCTCAATGGAGTGGCAGTGACTATATCAAACACACTCCAGAGCCAGCCCAATACTCAGGAGTAATTGGTCAACACAAAACAGAGTCCATATTTTTTTTTCCAAAAGGTTTTTTTTTTTAAGAGTGAAAAAGAACATGAAATTGGGTGGGTAGGGAGAGGTTAAATCTGAGAGGCGTCAGGTAGGGGAAGAATATGACCAAAATATATAGTATGAAAACTTCTAAAAAGAAATAATTTAAGAAGATTTAGTTATCAAGCATGGTATTTTTATTATTGTGATGAAATTAAATTGAACGATTTTAGTTCTTTGATAAATATTGTAATAAGTGTCGGAAACCTCTTTGAACTTATTAACATTCAAAACATAAACCATTTAGCAGACATAAAGTATTACTTTTAAAAATAAGCATTAGGAGCAAGAAGGACACAGTAGTTTGGGTCTGTAATCCTAGCACTTGGGAGGTGGAAGCAGAAGGCTGAGGAATTCAAAACCATCCTCATCCTCATGACAAATTCAAAGCCAGCCTGAGTTACATGAGGCTCTGTGTCAAACAACCAAAGTCAAACAAGGAAAACCACAAGGACAGAACACCATGAATCTGAAGGAGTAGCGTTGCATCATCAAATCCAGGATGCATGCAAGTGAGTGATCACATTCAAAAGCAGTTTTTACATCCACTAATTTCTTGGAAGGAGCACATGTGTTTCATGGTACATAAGCCAGAGAACAGCTTTTCGAATTAGTTTTTCCTTTTACCATGTGAGTTCTGAGGATGTGACTCAGGTCATCAGTCTTGGCAGCAAGTGTCTTTACCCGCTATCCATCTCTCCAGGCCTAAATCATCAAAGTATTATTCAACCCCCAACTCAGTAGAATTATAAGATAAACATTTTCTCTTCTTTCTTCTTCTTTTCTTTTCCTTTCTTTTTTTTTGTCTTTGCCATTGAAACAATGGCTGATCATAGACTAAAACATAATCATTAAGAGGGTCCAAGTAAAAAGCTGAATATGTGGCCACAAGTGTATAGTAATTCACAAATTTTGGTACAAAGTGTGATATAGCATCAGTTTTTTGTTTGTGACTGTGAGGATCTAACTCAGAGCTTTGCAGATGCTAGACAAGTGTTTTTCCACCGAGCAGTATCATCCCAGAGTATCATCCCAGCCTGTGGATGGTCTTGATCTCTACAGTCTGACCTAGCATAGCTTTGCTTCAGTGCAGATCAAATCCATGTTTTAAAAGCAAATACTTTAATCAGGAATACACCTTTAATAATAATACACTTTTATTTATTAGTATTATTTTGAGTTTTTTGAGACAGGACCTCACTGCCAAGGCTGATCTCAAACTTAAGGTCCTCCCACTTCAGCCTCCCAGCGGAGAGACTGAAAAACCACCATTTCCAGCCTCGTGACAATTTTTTTTTTTTTTTTTTTTTTTTTTTTTTGGTTTTTCGAGACAAGGTTTCTCTGTGTAGCTTTGCGCCTTTCCTGGAACTCACTTGGTAGCCCAGGCTGGCCTCGAACTCACAGAGATCCGCCTGGCTCTGCCTCCCGAGTGCTGGGATTAAAGGCGTGCGCCACCACCGCCCGGCTCGTGACAATTTTTTATTACAATATTATTTTTTAGCAAAATTTATCAAGTTAGGTTAATTCCTTGATTAATTTTCAAAGTAACCCAGCTGGCGACCTCCATTTTTGTTACTCTAATTAATTCTATTGAACACATCTTCATAACTTTCTATGTAGATTTTCAAAGGATATATGATTGATTTTTGGAATTTTTTATCTGTATTTATTTATCTGTATTAATTGCACCCATCATTACTTAAGCCACTGTGGGATTTTTGCTTTTTCATTTGTGTGTGTGTCTGTCTACTTATGTTTCTGTTACATATCCAAGAACAATGTTGTTTGATCTCATTTTACACATGTAAATTTGAGTCAGAAAAGTAATCTTTCTTTTTTTCTTTTATAGAAAATAGGTGGGTTTTTTTTTTCAGCTAGGCATGATGGTGCATACCTTTCATCCCAGCACTTAGAAGATAGAAGCCAGCAGATCTCTGAGTTCAAGGCCAGCCTGGTTCTACAAAGCAAGTTTCTGGATAAGCAAGGCTACATAGAGAGACCCTGCCTCAAAAGAAAACAAAAAAAAAGCATTAAAATGCATATTTGATGGATAGACACCCATTCACACACGCAAGCATCCCATGAAAACATGAAACCAGAAGCCATAATATATATGCAAAGGACCTATAAGGTAAAGATAGATGATACATAGATAGATAGATAGATAGATAGATAGATAGATAGATAGATAGATAGATAGATAGATAGATAAAAGTCCTGACAACATCATGGAACACAGAACCTCCATGGATGCCACTGAGTTCATTTTATGCTGGTCATCTGCTACTGGGCATGGGGCCTACCCTTAAGAGCAGTTTGCTTCCCCACTAAAATTCCCTTGGAGGAAACTAATTTTTCATTTGCAAGTGGCTGTCAATTAGAGATAGCTTATAGATTGGGATGAGGGTGTGTGTCCACTTCTCCTTTCAGCTCTAGGACCCCATCTGGTGCAAACCTGTGCTAGCCCTGTGCATGCTGCCACAGTCTCTGTGAGTTCATATGTCTGCCAGCCCTGCTGTGTCTAGAAGGCCTTGATTAGTTGGTGTCCTCCATTCCTCTGGCTCTTACCCTCTTTCTACCTCCTCTTAAGCAGAGTTCCCTGAGCCCTGTAGGGAGATTTGGAGGAGACATCCCTTTTAGGGCTGAGTGTTCCGAGGTCTGTCACCTTCTGCATATTGTCTGACTTTGGGTCTCTATATTTGTTCCTGTCTGTTGCGGGAGGAAGCTTTTTTTTCTTTTTTTTTTTTTAAAGATTTATTTATTTATTATGTATACAATGTTCTGCCTGCATGTATGTCTGCAGGCCAGAAGAGGGCGCCAGATCTCATTACAGATGGTTGTGAGCCACCATGTGGTTGCTGGGAATTGAACTCAGGACCTCTGGAAGAGCAGTCAGTGCTCTTAACCTCTGAGCCATCTCTCCAGCCCAGGAGGAAGCTTTTTTGATGATGGCTGAGCAAGGCATGGATCTATGAGTCAAGCAAAATGTTTTTAGAAGTCATTTTATTGCTGTGTTCCTTTGACAGACAGTAGTGTTTGGTTTTCTCCTAGGTCCATAGCCTATCTAGTCTCAGGTTCTTGGCCACCCAAGCAGAGTTGGGCATGGGTTCCATCTCATGGAATGGGCCTTAACTCCAATCAGATAGTGGTTGGTTACATCCACAAGTTTTGTGCCACTACTGCATCAGCGTATCTTGCAGGCAGGTCACTCTTGTAGATCGAAGGGTTAGTAGCTGGGTTAGTGTTTACCTTTCTCCTTTGGTAGCATGCAGAGGATGGAATCTTAATCAACTTTACAATTAATTTGATGCTAACTGTTTACTAAGGCACTTTTTTTTCCAGGGTCTACGTGGCTGAGTAGACCAGCCTGAAGGTCCTGAGATCAGACCTTTTGGCTTCACATGTAGAGACGGCTGGAGCAGGACCACTGTGAATGAAAGACGGATTCCAAGTTGTTTCCAACATACCTGGTACAACAATCAGCTCCCACTAAAAGTGTGTCTGATTTTTAACTTTTGGATATATTCTCATTGTTTAATACGCAAACGCTTTCTAAAACATATTCATCAACATCTCAAGAAAATGAGGGCATTTTCATGTAAGTATAGCCTAGTGCTTTGCCCATGCTCAGTCCCACCATCTTCCCTGGTCCCACTTCTCTTCTCCTGCTGGTCTACTTCCTGGCCACAAATAGTCCCCTTTCACCTTTCATGTCCCATAGAAATCCAGGTTCCACGTACGTGAAAGAACATGTGACATTTGTCTTCCCCTCCCACCACCATCTCTTCTCACAGCTCTTTCTCTCTTTAAATATCTGCCACATGTTCAGAGAGAGAGACAGAATATGAGACAAAACACGCAATAAATATCTTCTGATTCTCACTAATTTGTCCTAACATGATGGTATCCAGTTTCACATTTTTTTCCTGCAAATGATATAATGTAATTATTTTTATAACTGAGTCAATTTTTCTGTTCTTTGTAGATTCTAGATACTAATCGCCTGTCAGCTATGTAATTGGAAAATATTTCTCCTCTTCTTTTGCTGTCTCTTTACCCTGCTGGTTGTTTACTAGGTAGAAGGATTCTAATTTCAAGCAATCTCATTTTGTCAATCCTTGAAGTATGTCCTGAGCTGTCAAAATCCTTTCCAGGAATCCCTTGCCCTAAAGAGCACCCAAACACGCTCAGCTTACTAGGAACAAGACAGTGACAAGCCCCCACTGGTTCTTCACACTGTAAATGTTATCAGAAATTTAGTCCCGATTGCCTATGATTGTGTTACATGCTGTCCAGAAAGACTACCCTCGATTCTAAATACACAGTCATCTATCTCTGCCACAGTTTTACTGATAACTACTACTGTACTTCTGAATGTGCTGGCATGAGGAATTCTAAACTAAACCCACAGATTTAGGATCAACACGGTATGCTACACAGCAAAGCATACTGAAAACCTCCTCACCCTTCCTCCTGAACGCCCTCAAGTCAGCGCAACGCTGTCTGTGATTTTCACTCCCTTAATTACTCATTTGTCATTGGCCAAACTTTTTGAATGTGTTTCTTGTCTTTGAAACATAACAAGAGAATATAATGTTTCTCTGGCAAGAAGAAATCGGTAGCATGATGGATGGAACTTCAGGGACACGACACGAGCTGCTTGTTTAAACTTTAATAAAAAACACACTTGGATCGTCCTTGCTGGATCTGAAACTTAACAAGAATTGGCGTGCCAGGGACGCTAAGCACATTTTTGTACATTTACATTTTTACCGTTATCCAGGCTGTAGAAGAGTTGTCATTTCCCGATTACTTGGCGTAGAATTTGAAGAAACTCTAGAATAAAAGAACTCTGGTATAGTATTTATTAAAAACTAATCCATATTTAAATTAGGCCTCATATATTTTCAAAATATTTTTATGGCATGAAGTATTTTCTCACAGACGACTCAATATACATCACAAGTGGTTTTTGTGTGTTTGTTTGTTTTTTTGTTTGTTTTTTCTGTTGTTGTTTTCAGTTCTGGAGATGGAACCCGAGATCTCCCACATGCTAGGCAATATTTCTACCATGGCATCCTGTGCTCAGCCCTTGAGTATCACAGCCCAGTCTTCAGGAAGAGGTCTCTCTGTTAACTATATTTGGAGTGATTTCTTCAGCTTAAGCAACCAAATACAATATGTTAAATAAAAAGAAGTATTAAATCTAAACATAAAGTACTGAAATAAAGGCATTTAAAAAAAAAACCTAATCTGATGGAAATGAAGACATTTCACTTCTGTTCTCCAGATCAGCCCTTTTGACCTCTAAAGTAACTCTTGCTAGCTCAATGACTGTGCCTGTGACCTCGCTAATAACCATGATGTTACAATGAGAGCCTTGAAGTGTTCTAGAAAACCTAATTCTGGATGCTGCACGGGATGGTCATTCAAATATGGTCAGAGATGAGAAACAGATTTGAGAGTTAAGGATTTACTGTTTCCCATTTTCATCCCAAAAAACATTCAAATAGTACCTCTTTCTTTAAGTCTTAGACAGCAATTAAGCTTTGCGTTTCAAAGCTTCTATTGTTTTACTTAATATCATTTTATAGATTGATCATAAGCAATTTGAATAAGCAAGATAGCACACAAAAATATGTTCATTTAAAATTATTTACATTGAGTCGCAATTATTAAAAGTAAGTAGATAATCATTTATATCATCCATATAAATATATATTTCTTTTAAAAACCATATTTGTGTGTAGAGATAAAGAGATTATGTACATCTCATTTAGTAATGAATGTAGTAATCAGTGAGTCAACTCATTTCTAAGTCAACTATAACTTTTTTTCTGATTAGAATGCCATAGTAGAGGATTATTATGGCAACAATTTGTGTGAGATTTATTCTATCAGATCAAATACTGACTTGAGAGCACCTAAATCTAAGATGAAAAACGATGCCTCTATTGTGAAAAAAAAAAATGTATCTTATAAGATATCTCATTTATCTATTCTTACAAACAGTAGTGGGCATGATCCTTAGGAAAGCAGGTGCATTTTAAAGTATAGTTTACATACATATTTGTAGTTTGACTTACAAAATTTCTTTTTTTAAAAAAAATGTGTTTTATGTATATGAATGCTCTATCTGCATTACGACTTTGTGCCAGAAGAGGGCATCAGATCCCACAATAGATGGCCATGAGCCACCATGTGGTTGCTGGGAATAGAACTCAGGACCTCTCAACCACTGAGCCATCTCTCCAGCCCAGACTTACAAAATTTCATTCTCAATCAATTTTGATTCCACTGAGGGTATTAAAAAGAAAAGGCTAAATGAAATTTCTAATGAATTTGTTCTTCTCAGCAAATATAGAGAGAGTAACTTGAAGTGAGTAGAAAGAAATGATGAAAAAGGCTGAGAACGGACATTTTCAAAGCTCAGGGCTGGATGGGCTGGCCGCACGTTTTTTCAAATCACTCTAGAGTGGTTTGCTTCGGTTGTGTTTCTCTCCAGACGTTTGTTTGAGACCAATAAACACATACTTAACAGGTAACAGATTCTTTGAGGAACGTGCCCCCATCTTTCGACTGAACAAAAATGACTCTTAAAATTTTAATATGGGGCCAGTGGGATGGGTCAGCAGGTGAAGGTGCTTGCTGCAAGCCTGATAGACAACTTGAGGTCCATGGCGGAAGGAGGAGGAAGTGACTCCCACAGGTTGTCCTCTGGCCTCCAGAGGTGTTCTCTCTCTCTCTCTCTCTCTCTCTCTCTCTCTCTCTCTCTCTCTCTCTCTCTCTCTCTCACACACACACACACACACACACACACACACACACACACACACACACACACAAATAAGTAGATAAGTAAATAAATATGTGGTTTTGAACAGTAAATGGCTACAGTGATGGCGCACACCTTTAATCCCAGCACTCGGGAGGCAGAGGCAGGCGCATCTCCGTGAGTTCGAGGCCAGCCTGAGTCCCAGGAAAAGACTTATTACAGGTGGAAAGTTCAGCTTGTACCTTTGCCATCTAAATGACATTGTTTAAATGTCTAACTAGAATTTTCAAATTATTGAATTCTTCATTTGGCATCTATTTTTAACTCAAAAATTCAGTGCACAGTGCCTAAGCGATCAGGCCCTAAGTCACACGTAAACGTGATTGGGGATGGGAAAGTTAAGAGACACTAGTTACAGTGCTGTCCTCATTGGGCAGCTTGAAATTTATATACCATAATGCTTTTTTAATCCCAATTCAACGGACATGATAATTTATCAATAAATGAAAGTTTCTCTCCTTTAATACTGATTTTTTTTAATTCATAATTCTGAATTTCTCCTAAATTCCCTAGGCCCATTGTCATAGCGCTTAGGAGGTAATTAACCTTATTGTTTTCTAAGGCAATGCTTGTTTAATTTTGGATTTTTTAAAGCTAGAGACTGGCCTAAACAGCTCCCTCTCCCAAAAGGGAGTGGGGAGGTGGTTACAGTAATGTCTCACACAACCCGGTGGCAGACACGTGGGTCAGCCTCTAGAAAGAATTACAGTGAAATATTACATGTGAAAAACTTCACTGCGGTGGAAGCTCTGAGAACCAGGGAACATTCTCCTTTGTCTCTTGACAGCCTAGGTACAGCTGCCTTCTTTGTGTATACAGCTACCAATGGCTGCAGCCCAGCTCCAGGGCAGCTCCCCTCCTATAGTCAAGACCTGCGTATAGTTCCATCCTCTTGGTGTTCCCTCAGAGAAACATCCTCACTGACCCACACATCTCCACAAATCCTAAACAAATGAGCTACATCCGGGGACCACAGACCACACAGCACAGTTGAATCAGCTTTGGAACGACCTCTGTGAGTCCCTGCCAGAGATATGCTGGAAGATGTTCTGAGAGTGTCTACTGCAGTGCCAATTCTAAAGGCGAAAACAATCTGACATATATCCTGACTTCCCCTAGAAAGCGTAGCACTTTTAAATCCTTAAAAACCAGCTACCTTTCCAGTACCGTGAATGCCATCATGCTTCCTGCCATGATAATAATGGATTGACCCTTTGAAACTGTAAGCCAGCCCTCAATTAAACGCTTTCTTTTATAAGAGTTGCTTGGTCATGGAGTCTCTTCTCAGCAATAGAACAGTGACTAAGGCAATAATATGTTCTTAACCACGGAGCCATCTCTCCAACCCAGATTATTTTTATTAAAAATAAATTTTTATACAGTATAATCTAATCATGATTTCTCCTCCCTCATCTCCTCCCAGATCTTCTCCACTCATCTAACTCTGTGCCTTCCTTCTCTCTCTTTAGAAAACCAACAAGCCAATTTAAAGGAAAAAAAAAGAAGAAAACAAAGTAAATAGACAAACAGCGAAAAAGAAAAAGCACAAGAAACATATACACACACACACACTTCCATAAAAACACAAAATCAGAAACCAAAATAGATAAGCAAAAGACAAGCAAGGGTAAAAAAAAAAGGGGTATATATATATATATATATATATATATACCCTTGAGTTTGCTTTGTGTCAGCCATCTACGGCTAGGCATGGGGTCTGCCCTTAAATGTGGCTTGGATAACCAGTGAGACATCATTGAAGAAAGATTTTTCCTTTGTGAGCAGTTGTCAACTGCAGATAGCTTCTGGGTTAGGGATGGGGGCTGTGTCCACTTCCCCCTCAGTGCTGGGATACCACCTGTCTTGGACCTGTGTGGGCTCCATGCATGCTGCAGTAGTCTGTGAGTTCATGTATGCATCCCTTTTAGGACTGAGTGTTCCAAGGTCTGTTACTCTCGGCACATTGTCCAGTTGTAGGTCTCTGTACTTGTTCCCATCTTCTGCAGGAAGAAGCTTCTCTGATGATGACTGAGCAAATCATGGATCTCTGAGTATAGCGTAACATCATTGGGAGTCATTTTATTGCTCTGTTCCTTTGGCAGAATAGAATTTTTTGGGATTTCTCCTAGGTCCCTTGGTCTATCTAGTCTCAGGTTCTTAGCCACCTGAGCAGTATTGGGCATAGGTCCCATCTCATAGGCTGGGACTTAAATCTAAGCAGATAGTGATTGGTTACTCCCACAAGGAGTGTGCCACTAATGCCCTAGTGTATCTATCATGCAAACATGTCACCATTGTAGATCACAGGGCTCAATTCTGGGTTGGTGTTTAGCTTTCTCCTCTGGTAGCAGAATATCTTCCAGGACCATGAACACTAGTCAGTAGGGGTGAAGGTTGTAGACAGGTACCAGGTCAACTTCTTCATATTCACTGAGATATGTAGTAGAATATTATTTTAAGGTGTGTTACTTTTGTTTATGTTGCATTTGTTTAACTTTGTGAAGCTGTGTTACTGTGCCTGTGTAAAACACCTGATGGTCTAATAAAGAACTGGCCAATAGCAAAGCAGGAGAAAGGGTAGGAGGGGCTGGCAGGCAGAGAGAATATATAGAGGGAAAAATCTGGGAGGAAAGAAATCAAGGAGGAGCCAGAGAAGGGGATGACTCTGGGGGCCAGCCACTCAGCTACACAACAAACCACTAAATAAGAGTAAGATTTACAGAAGTAAGAGAATGGGAAAATCCCAGAGGCAAAAGGTAGATGGGATAATTTAAGATAAGGAAAGCTGGCTAGAAACTAAGCCAACCTAAAGCTGGGTATTTATAACTAAGAACAAGCCTCTGTGTGTGATTTCTTTGGGAGATGGGTGGTGGACCCCCCAAAAAAGAGCCACCACCACCCCCAACAACAGAGATATGTAAGTGTTGTCTTTGGTAATAGGGCCTTACATCAGTTTGTGGAACTCAACCAATAGCCTTGGCAATAACCTGATTGTTTGGGGGTTTTCATGGGGCCCCTTTGGCCAACAACTCGGGTTTCACTAGGTGACTAAAAAGGTCCAGGTGGGACTCTCTCTCCCCTGTTACTTGGTGATTCAATTTAGATTTCTTTCATATATGCATGTATTTTAAGAAATTTCTACTGTATTAGGTTTCCTTACAACTCCTCAAATGGCCCTTAGTGTGAGTTTCCCCCTCCATTCCCTCCCTTAACCACTTCTTCCCTCTCCCTCTGTTTAGTCCTCCCATTCCAGTCTCTCCATAACCACACATTCTATTTCTCCTAACTTGGGAGCTCTTCCCCCCACCCAGCCCCTTACTCTGTGAGGTGTAAATTTTTTAATTATCTATAAATTGATGGTTATTTAATTTGATATTGATTACTTTGAGGTTATCTATACTATAATTTTAGACAATAAAACTTTTTCAGAGTAAAAATAATTAATAAAAATGCTATGTGAAACAAAGAAAAAAATCTCTAAACAAGATGACAGGAAGCTATCTGTGTCCTTGTCCTTGTTGATCACACACATATAAGACAGAAGGCCTGAAGTCATTTAAATTCTCAGAGCTTCTGCTGTATTGTGTGTGCTTCTGCTGACTAGTGTGCAAGGGAGAGAGGGGGATATAATTCATCATCCACAGGAAGGTGCAGGACCAATTTTCAGCTCTTAGAACTGTAATTCATAAACATCAAATTCACCATAAACTTCATGATTAAAGTTAGATTATAACAGCAGAGAGTGACATTTTAAAAGCTATAGCCTTTAAACTCAAATATTAGCCCAAATTATTCATATAAAAAAATTGGTAATGTTTGGAGAGAGGGCTTGGCAGTTAAGAGCACTGACTGCCATAGGTATGGCCCTGTCGAAGTGTGTCACTGTGGAGGTGGGTTTGAGGGCTCATATACGCTCAAGCCATTCCCAGTGTCCCAATTCACTTCCTGTTGCCTTCGGATCAAGATGGAGAACTCTCAGCTCCTTCTCTAGCACCATGTCTGCCTGCATGCTGCCATGCTCCCCACCATGATAATACTGGACTAAACCTCTGAACTGTAAGCCACCCCAATTAAATGCTTTCCTTTATAAGAGCTGCCATGGTCAGTAAGACAGGAGGGAAAGGAAAGAGAGAGGTGAGGAAAAGGATATGGGGAGAGACAGCTAAAATGAAGACCCATTTGAGGGGTAATGTGGAAACCAAATATAGTAGAAGCTTCCATATGTGTGTATAATATATATATGTGTATATATATATACATATACACACATGTGAAGGTGATCTAAATGAAATCACCAAATAATGGGGGAGACAGAGTCACCACTGGCTATCTCTTGTCACCAAATGAAGCTTCCAGTACTGGGATTTGATTACATCTCATTGAATAGTAATGGGCTATTCCAAACAACCCAGGCTGTTGTCAAGACTATAGAATGCTCTCCACAAACTGACAGCAAGGCCCCATTACTGAAGACAAATGTACACAACTCAGTGAATATGAGGAAGTTGAGCTGAAGCCTACATACAGCCTTCACCCTACTGTTGTGGAATATTAGTTCAAAATGTGTTACATTCTTTTATGCTGTGGAATATTTGTTTAATGGTGCTAAGATGTGTTGCATTCTTTATGTTGCATTTGTTTAACTCTGTGAAGATATGTTACTTTGCCTGCCTAAAACACCTGATGGTCTAATAAAGAGATGATCGTCTAATAGCTAGGCAAGAGAAGAATTCTCTCTTCCAGGCAGAGAGAATAAATAGAAGGAAAAAAGAGAGAAAGGAGTGAAAAAAGGAGGAGGACACCAGGGGCCACCCACCCAGCTACACAGTCAGCTACAGAATAAGAAGTAAAAATAAAAATAAAAAGGTATAATTCTATATAATTATATATAGAATAGAGAAAGGTAAAATCCCAGAGGCAAAAGGTAGACAGGATAATTTAAGTTAAGAAAAGCCAATTAGATACAATCCAAGCTAAGGCTGGGCATTCATAAGTAAGAATAAGTCCCCATGTATTTATTTGGGAGCTGGGTGGTGGGCCCCTCTAAGGGCAAAAAGTAAAAAATACCAGCTACACCCTGCATTCTAGTGTCTCTGGTATAGGAAGGTACTCTTTATACTACCAAAAGAGAAACATAAACACCAACCCAGCCACAAACCCTTTGACAGACCATCCTGTTCTACCTCTAAGCTATGCTAAGGGGATGGTGGTACAAAGCTTGTGGGAGTAACCAACCAATATTCGATTTAACCTTAACCTACTCCACAAAATGGAACCCATGCCCAATACAGCTTGGGTAACAAAGAAAAGAAACTAGATAGACCCGCAACCAAAGGTAAAACCAAATACTACTGTTCAAAGAAAAGAACAAAATAAAACATAGCAATAAAATGGCATTCTGCTATAGTCAGAGATCAGTGCTTTGCTCAGCCATCATAAGAGAAACTTCCTCCTATAATAGAAGGGAACAAATACAGAAACCCAAAAGCCAGATACTACGCAGAAAGCAAGAGATCTTGGAACACTCAGCCCTAAAGGGGATTTTTTTTTGTCTCCACCAAATCCCTCCCCTTAGGGCTCAGGGAACCTGTCAGAAGACCAGGCAGAGAAAGTGTAAGAGCCAGAGTGAATGGAATACACCAAGAGAACAAGGCCTTCTAAATCAAGATGATCAAAGCTCTTATGAGCTCACAGAGACTGAGGCGGCATGTACAGGGCCTGTACCAATCTGCACCAGTCCTCTGTGTATATATTGTAGCTTTCAATTTAGTGTTTTAATGGGATTCCTGAATGTGCGAATGAATGGGTCTCTGATTCTTGTGCCTTCTATTTGGCTCTTTTCCTTCTGTTTGTTTGTCTTCTCCAACTTCAATGTGTTTGTTTTTGTTTTATCTTTATATTTTATTATTATCCCTTAGAAGCCTGTTTATTTTCTAATAAGAGACAGAAAGGGAGTGGATCCAGATGGAGGGGAGGTAGGGAGAAACTGGGAATAGTAGAAGAATGGGAACCATAACCATGATATCTTATATGAGATAAATATGTATTTCCAATAAAAGAAAAAATAATTTTTTAAGATTTATTTGTTTTATGTATATGGTGCTCTACCTACATGTACACCTTCGTGCCAGAAGAGGGCATCAGATCACATTACAGGTGGTTGTGAGCCACCATGTGGTTGCTGGGAATTAAACTGAGGACATCTGGTAGAGCAGTCAATGCTGTTAACTACTGAGCCATCTCTTCAGCCTCCATGAAAAAAAAAATATTAAAAAAATAAATAAAACGGTATTTAATTTTCTTAATTGATAGCATTTATACTCCCAAGTAAAGATGTAGTTAATAAATAACAATATCAGGTTGGAGAGATGGCTCAGCAGTTAAGAGTACTGGCTGCTCTTCCAGAGGACCCGGGTTCAATTCCCTGCACCCACATGGCAGCCCACAACTGTTTGTAGCTCCAGTTCCAGTGGATCTGACACCCTCACACCAATGTACATAAAAATAAAATTAAATAAATTATAAAAAATAAATAAATAACAATATCATTTAATCATGAAGGAGGTTTCTGTAGACATGTTTACTCATAATCAATTTTGCCTTCAAAATTTTATGTATCTATATATGCAAAAAGACTGTAAACTAAACAATTTTTTCATTATATTATTTTTCTCCTTTTTATTAGTTCTTTGAGAATTTTAAACAATGCTATATTGACTCCCTACCCCTGCTCCTCTCAGACCCACTTTCCTTCCCTCCCCACCCAACTTTGTGTCCTTTTCCCATTGCAGACCCATCTAGTACAGTTGGTAATGCCCATATACTCTTGGATATGTGATTCTCTGTTGTAGCATGATCAACTCACTAGAGGTTATACTCTTAGAGAAAACTGGCTCTCGCTCTCCCAGCAGCTGTCAATTGCTACCAATACCTACTTAGCTTGGGGTGAGACTTCATGCCTACCTCCCTTCTCCATGTTGGGATTTGGTCTGGCTTTAGCTACCACAGGGCTTTTGCATGCTGCCATAACTACTCTGAGTTCATTTATGCAGCTGCCCTGCTGTGTCCAGAAGACAATGTTTTCCTTGCAGTCACCCACCTCTTCCGGGTCGTACAATCTTTCTGCTTCCTCTTCTGTAATGATTCTTGGGAGGAGGGAGTGCGGTATAGATGTCCTGTTGAGGGATGAGCATTCTACAGATTCTCATTCTTTGTATCTTGACCAGTTGCAGGTCTCTGTGTTAATCACTCTGTACTGCAAAAGGAAGCTTCTGTAATGAGGGCTGACAGAAACATTAATGCTTAGGCATAATCATAAGTCATTAGGAGTCATTGTACTATTGTCCCCATTTATCAGAGGAATAGTAGTAGGTTCTCCCCTTGGGAGTATGACCTGTTTAGCCACAGGTTCTTGGCCCCAATATTGTTGCGAAGTATGAGTTTCAATTGGGGACCAGGCATTAAATCCAATCAGAAAGTGGTTAGTTACTCCTAAGACGTTTGTGTCGTTATTGCGCCACTCAGTGTGTGTTGCCCGGCCAGCAATCAGTAGTTGCTGTAGCTCACAGAATTCACATCTGGGTAAGACTGGTGACTGCTTTTCTCTTCTGGTAGCATGCACAGCACCTCCCAGTACTATGAAACCTAGTAGTAGGAATGAAGTTTTCAGGTGAATATCAGCTTGACGTCTCCTTGTTCTGTGACTCGAGTACATGTTGTCTTCAGCAATGGGGTCTTGTCATCAAGTTCTAGAGGGTAGATAATAGGATTGACAATGGCCTGCACTCTTCGTGAGTGTATGGACCTTACTGGCCAACAGCTCCAAGAGAGGTAAGCCATATTTGTCACTGAAGGCATCATTGCTATGTTATAAGGTATCCCATTTGAACTCTTTTATATATTTGGGGGAGCTTTTTATGGATTTATTTGTTTGTTTATTGTCTTTACATCCTGACTGCAGTTTTCCCTTCCTCTACTCTTTCCGGTCCCTTCCTTCACTCCCCCCACCCCATCCATTCTTCCTCCATCTCTCTTCAGAGAAGAGCAGACTGCCTGCATACATCAATCAGCCACAGCATATCAAGTTGAAGTGAGATTAGGTACCTCCTTTCCTAACCTGGTAAAAAGCAAGGGTCCCAAAAGCAGTCAACAGAGTCAGAGACAGGTGCTGCTCTCCCTGTTAGAAGTACCACAAGTAGACAAAGTTACACAACTGTAATGTATGTGAAGATAGGGCTAAGTCAATCCCATTCCCATTCAGGCTTCCTGATGGTCAGTTTGGTCTCTATGAGCACCTATGAGCCCAGGTTAGTTGATTCTGTGGGTTTTCTTGTGATGTCCTTGACCCCTCCAGCTTCTACAATCCTTCCTTCCTCTCTTCCATAGGATTCTCCAAGCTCCACCTAATGTTTGGCTGTGGGTCTCTGCATCCATATCAATCAGTTGCTGGGTGAAGTCTTTCTGATGACAATTGGGCTAGGCATCAATCTATGAGAATAGCAGAATATTGTTTGGAATCATTTCATTTACTTTTATTTTTGTCAGTCATGTTTGGTTCCATCCTAGGTCTCTGGGCTGTTCACCCTCTGGATCCTGGCCCTCCAGGCAGTGTCAGGGCTGAGCTCCCTTTCATGGTGTAGGTCTCAAGCTGGACCAGTCATTAGTTGGCCATTCCCACAATTTCTGTGCCACCTTTACCCCAGCATATCTTGTAGTCAGGGCAAATTGTAGGTCAAAGGCTTTGTGGCTGGGTTGGTGCTCCAGTCCCTCTACTGGAACTCTTCCTGGTCACAGGAGATGGCCAGTTCAGGCTCTATATGCCCCAGTGCTAGGAGTTCTAGCTAGGGTCACCCTCATAGATTCCTGGGAATTTCCACTGCACTAGGTTTCTAGCTCATCCCAGAGATGCCCCCATTCCAGCTGTCTCTGCCTCCATCCTCCCCCGACCTGATCTCTCCTATTCCACCCTCTCCACCCAGATCCCTTCTCCCATCCACCAGAGATATCTATTCTATCTCTTGGGGGAGCTTTTAAAGTAGCAGATTTCCATATTACTTTTTCAAAGAGTCTGTAGTGGTAGTTATCCCTTCACACAGACCCGCCTCTACCCTGCCATTCCATTCCACTTCTCACTTAATCTTTCTTGTTCTTTCCTTCCCTTTAAACCTTGATACCATGGTGTTCTATCTCCCCTCCCTTGAAATCTACCTCCTCTCATCCCTTAATTTTGTATGTGCATATGTATGTGCAAGATTAAGCATGTGGACACCAGAGAACAACCTGTAGGAGTCAATTTTCCTCTTCCACCATTGTGGTGCCCCAGGATTGAATTCAAGTTGAATTGTCATCCTTAGTAGCAGGCATCCTTACACACTGAGCCATCTCTCCGGCCCTGAATAATTTTAACTCAGTATAATTTAATAATCATAAACAAATTCAAGTAGAATAGTGACAACAAAGAAAATTGAGAAATATTCTTTAAGAGTGGTGGTGGTGGCACACGCCTTTAATTCCAGCACTCGGGAGGCAGAGCCAGGCGGATCTCTGTGAGCTTGAGACCAGGCTGGTCTGTAGAGTGAGATCCAGGACAGGCACCAAAACTACACAGAGAAACTCTGTCTCGGAAAAAAAAATTGCAAATGGCTTTTTGGAAGTTTCCATGATGGGACTGGAAATGGAGTTCGTAAGTTAATTAAGAGTTCTTGCTCCAGGGACTGGAAAGATGGGACAGGGTTTATGAGCATTTGCTGCTCCTCGAAAGAATCTGGGGTTGATTTCTAGCACCCACATCAGGTGGTTCACAACTGCCTATAACTCCAGCTCCAGGAGATCTGCTGTCTTCCTCTAGACTCTTCAGGCACTTGCACTCACACACACATATACCCACACACAGACATCCATAATCGTTAATATCAAGTTGGGTATTCCTTAGCAAAAGCCTGTAACCCCAGTACCAAGTGGGAGGAGACAGGTGGCTCTCCAGAGCTTGCTGGCTTTTAGCCTCACTGAAATGTGCACCTAGGGTTCAAGGAGAGACTCTGCCTCAAAGGAACAAGCAGTGATAGAGAAATATACTGCTGCCCACTTCAGGCTGTGCTTGGTCAGTCACACACACCATACATACAGTCACAGACACATACATATTCTCTCTGTGTCTCTCTGTCTGTCTGTCTGTCTGTCTGTCTCTCTCTCTCTCTCTCTCTCTCTCTCTCTCTCACACACACACACACACACACACACACAGAATAATAAACCTTTAACATTCTCTATTATAGAAAATATGAAAGACATTCTCTCAAATGAAGCCTAAGTATGCTTAAGTTGTAAGATTTTTCTTCACTTACTGCCTTGTACTTGCTAGAGAAATTAATGCTTTTTCGGCTAATAAAACAAGAGTTGTTTTCAGAAACTCATTTTGGTGTTTGCCCTCATGGACACACACACACACACACACACACACACACACACACACACACACACTCATTCAGCAAGCACACACGTGTGTGAACACACATTTTAGTTGTACTGAACTTAATGTGAAATTTTAGATAAGAGTCTCATTTATTGGCAATTCAGGGAAAAGGGTTTAGCTTAATCCCCAGTTAATGAAACCCCTGCTAGTGAGTTTCCTTTGTCAACACAGCATTCAGTGCATAGAGTTTCATGCCTTCTCAATCATTGAAAGCCACCGTGGTTAGGCCCAACTGGAATGTAAAAGTTGGAGGGCAGGGTTTTGTAAAATGTTTTAAGAAGATTATGTTCAAAAATCACATTGGCTAGCTCTGTTTAAAACTACTTTCCAGCTTCTGTATTTTGCTATTAAGAGCAGCCAACAACTATGCTTCAAATGTAACAAACTGTGTCGTGGGAATCAAACATGATTGATTGACCTATGGTTCCTTAAAAAGCCAGGTCAGACTCTGCCCAGAGTGTCCCTCATTCACCTTTAGAGGATGGACTTCAAAAATTATAACATGTAACTGTCCAGAGAGATATGATACATAATCAAACATTGGCCTTTAAGAATGCTATTGGTAAGCTGGGCGGTGGTGGCACACACCTTTGATCCCAGCACTTGGGAGGCATAGCCAGATGGATCTCTGTGAGTTTGAGGCCAGCCTGGTCTACAGAGTGAAATCCAGGACAGGCACCAAAACTACAAAGAGAAATCCTGTCTCGAAAAATAAAAAAAAAAAAGAATGCTATCAGTAATTGATGCATTTTTGCTAGTATTTACAAAAAAAAACTAACTACAATAATAGTCATTAAATATCAAACACACATCACTATTTCTCTTTGTAGGTACAAGAAGCACTTTAGATTTGGTACAGTCTTTTAATATGGTCCCTCGGGTGGCTAAAGAAACTTCCCCCTAATAAATGGCGACAATCACAAGGCAGGAATGGCGTTGTGGAAATGATCACATCAATTAATGTTGTAAAATCCACCCTGATCCCTTCACCTTTGTGCTACTTCAAGGGAGTCAATCCGTAATTCCTCTACAGAATCACTTTAAAGCCACGAAGAATAGAATGCTAACAAAACCAAAGCATGAATATAGACAGAAGACTCTAAGTTTATTTAAAAACTATTAAACACTATTTTTAAAGCTGGTCTTCCAGAAAACACCTCTTTTCTTGTATTTCTACACATTTTCAATCACAGTAGTGAGGAATGAACCCAAGGCCTTGTTTATGCTAAGCAAATGATCTGCTGTAAGCTGTATGATAAGCTATCGTCCCATTCTTGAATGTTTCTCTTCCTTAAAAGTTCTAAAAATGGCTGGCCAGCAGTGGTGGCACACCTTTAATGCCAGCACTCTGGAGGCAGAGACAGGTGGATCTTTGTGACTTCGAGGCCAGGCTGGTGTAAAAAATGTTTTCCAGAACAGCCAAGACCGTTACACAGAGAAACTCCATCTCAAAAAAAAAGGCCTAAAATGTTAAATTAGTATGTGGATAAACCAGATACTTTTCAAACTTTTTTAGCCTTGTCAGGTTTTTTTTAATCCAAAGTAATGCTTAGCTACTAAAGAGTTTTGTCTTTCTATCTCTTCCTTCCTTCCTTCCTTCTTTCTTTCATTCTTTCTTTCTTTCTGTTTTTGTGTTTTGCTTTTTGCTTTTTGTTTGTTTATTTGTTTGTTTGTTTGTTTTTCAAGACAGAGTCTCTCTATGTAGCCCTAGCCTGAAACTCACCCAGTAGATAAGCTGGCCTCAGACTCAGAGATCCACCTGCCTCTGCCTCCCAAATGCTACGATTAAAGGCATGTGCCACCACCACCTGGCTCTATCAAAGAATTATAACTTTAATCTAAGCCTCTGCATAATTTCATTGAAATGACTGCTTTTGGTGACCTTGTTTAAACTTAGCTGTATATACATAAAGTTTAAAATACAAAGACCAGAAATTCCAGGTAGAGGCCTACCCTTCAAGTGTAGAAAAACAATGTCTACAGACTCCTAGCAGAGACTGACTTACCCTCTTATGCAGTGCTGGGAAATCCACTAACCTGACTCTGCCCTTTGAGAAATAAAATCAAACATTTGCTTCCATGACCCCAATCCTGAATTCATCATCTTGTTATGCTGTGGATATCGCTCTGTATGCTGTGAATGTGTTGCTCTGATTGGTTAATAAATAAAGTGCTGATTGGCCAGTAGCCAGGCAGGAAGTATAGTATAGGTGGGACAAAGAGAGAGGAGAATTCTGGGAACAGGAAGGCTGAGTCAAGAGTTGCCAGCCAGACACAGAGGAAGCAAGATGTGAAGGCAGAACTGGAAAAAGGTACCAAGCCACGTGACTAAACATAAATAAGAATTATGGATTAATTTAAGATGTAAGATCTAGCTAGCAAGAAGCCTGAGCCATTAGGCCATACAGTTTTAATTAATATAAGCCTCTGTGTGTTTATTTGGATCTGAGCAGCTGCAGGCCCAGGCAGGACTGCAGAAAACTCCAGCTACACTGTTATTTGATTTCTCCTTGCTTAGTTATATTACATGTTATCATTTTCAATTTGTTTCTTTTCCTTTTCTTCTTTTCTGCTTTTGCTCTTTTTTGTTCCTTTGGGTTTTTTGGTTATTTGTTTGTCTGTTTGTTTGCTTTGAGACAAAAATCTCATAATGCAGGCTAGCCTGAAACTCACTGTATATCAGCTGGCCTCAAACTTTGGCATCAACCCTCTTTACTTTATTTTTAGTTGATATGTATGAATTGTTCATACTTATAATAATTCACTATATATGTACAATGTATAGCGATTATAGTACATAATAACAATCAAACTTTTTCCAGAGCTTCACTCTGCTAAAGCAATGCCAGGATAAATATGATGCTTAGGAGCTTAGAAGATGACTCAGCAGTTGAAGTAAGGGGACCAGAGTTTGGATCCCTGGGACCCATGTAAATGGCAGGTAGGTGTGGCAGCTTGCCTGTAGCTTCAGCCTTGGAAAGCAGAAGCAGGGAATCTCATGGCAAGCTAGCTAGTAAAGTCAGTCACATCAGACAGACCTGGCTCTGACTGAGAGACCTTGCCTCAAAGAACAAAGGAGAAGAGTCATCAAGAAATAGTCTCAAGGCTGGAGAAATGGCTCCACTATTAGGATTGCTTGCTAGTCTTCTAGAGGACCCAAGTTCACTTCCCATCACCCACACACCCACAACCACCTGAAAGTCTAGCTCCAAGGGGTCTGCTTTCTCCTCTGGCTTCATGGGCATCTGCCTTTACATGCACATATCCTATGCAGACACATACACATAACTCAAAAAAAATAAATCTTAAAACCCAAAAGATTATTAACATCAACCTCAAACCTCCACATGCCTGTGCACACAGAGGCATCTATGTCATATACCCACATACACATGTGCTCCTATACACATTCAAAGAAAAAGAAAAATGTGACTCAGCCTACTACAGAATACCAAGAGAAAGGAGAATTCCAGAAGTTTCTGTTCACACACCTGGATTTTATAGAAATGTGGATAACAACAAAAGGGCTAACTTTTAAAGGAAACTACACATCAAAACAGAAGGCCCAAATGAAAAGCACAGGGTCTGTCCCTTGTGTTCTGGGGAGATGGGCTCGGGAAACAGAATAGTCTACAATGTGTTGGCAGGCTTTGCCTGGCCTGTTCAGAATATTCTTCTCTTACATGCAGCAGTTTATTGAGATGCAGAGCTCTCCTTACGGAGAGAATGAATGTGCTTCACCTCCTCTTTACAAGATATTTTAGAATATATAATAACACACTGACTTACGGTCTTGCCATAGGTGCTGTAGTATTAAGAGTCCCTGAAGAGCTCTGAGCTTTTGTGGAAGCAAAGTCTCTATAAATAGTAATGAGGTCAATTCTCTCATATTTTGAAGGGCAGGAGTGAAAGTTTATGGAATGAGATGGAGCAAAGGGAGCATAGGCCTGGATGTGGTGATTTCCAAGTGTTTACAACACTCCTGCTCCAGGGACAGAACAAAGCCAAACTCATAGTCCCTTTAAAATCTGAGACTCCAGCTCATTATTACCAAAGTGGGTATTCCCTCCATGCTTTACAGCTCCCCAAAACCATGCCTTCAGTTTATAGGTGAGTTTGCAATATTTAGAAAGAAAGAGCTCAAATAAGCCAGTTAAAGCAACAATCTGAACAGATAGCACAATTACTATTTGGGTACCTATTGAAGAAGTTCGTTCTTTAGAACAAAGAGGGAGAATTTGGACTGTTTGTATTTCATGAATGCTGATTGAAGACCCGGAAGAGCATATGAATGAGATAGGGTTTATATGTTTATTACCTTCAAGTCACAAATTTGGCCCTGTGATTTCAAACTATAAACGTACAAATTCAAACAATTTATTACAGAATTCATAAGATTAAAATGCAACTATTTGCAATAAGCACCCCCATGGTAAGACTAGAAAGGTGAATATCTGTAGGTCCTCACAAGCTCTTCCCTATAATGCATCCAACATCTTCAGTGTAATCAGAAGCAAATTTAGTAGTGGTATCTTTGATAGAAGTAAAAATAATGGCCTCATGGCAAAGTCCAATTCCATAATGGCAATGGGAGTGGAACTGGGGCAAGAAAGAGGCATAATCATCATCATGTAGAATTGTGGCTTTCTGTGTCTTCATCATGGAACAGAATCTAGAATATCTGTCAATCAATAGACAGCACATATTTCATCCAATGTTCCATACATATTCACCTCAGCTCTGGGTTAACTGGGAGGTAATTTTAATACAGACATTAAAATTCCTCTAAGTGGGAGCTGTAGAGATGGCTCAGTGGTTAAGAGCCCTGGCTGCTCTTCCAGAGGTCCTGAGTTCAATTCCCAGCAACCACATGGTGGCTCACAACCATCTATAGTGGGATTTGGTACCTTCTTCTGGCATGCAGGCATACATGCAAGTAGAGCACTCATATGCATAGAATACATAAATAAATAAAAGATAGATGCCAGGGACTTTACTTCTTAAAAAAATTCCTCTAAACACTATGAGTTATCAAGTAAGAGAAATAGATATAACAAAATATAGTTTTAGGAAATTTCTAAATGAAAATATCAATGTAATATTGTTTATTCAATAGAAAGACAAAAAAGATTCTCACATTTGCTTAAGGATAAAAAGGAACAATGGACATGAGGATAAAGATAATTAGATATAACATACTAAAATCCATTCCAAGTCTGCAATGATTAAATTTATACACAACTATATACAATCAGTGGGATAAATCCTGAAACCAATTCTGCTTCTTATGAAAGCCCTTAATAAATTGTTAGTAATGTATAATAAATAAATAAAAGTTTTAAGAAATTTGTATTTAATGGAACAAAATAAACTAGAAATTTAAAAAATCAGCTAATTTCAGAAGCAAACATTCAAATAAATTCTAGTTGTATATAAAAGTTGGTTATTAGAAAAAAATGAGTGCAAAACTATAGGTAATGATTTATAGGTGTGTCTCAGCTGATAGAATGCCCAGCTTGCATGAAGTTTTGGGTTCAATCCCTGGCACTGAATAAACTGGGAGTAGTAGCACATGCATGAGGGAGATAGTGAGTCCAATGCCAAGTTGGATTTCATGGAAACTCTTTTCAGAAAGGAAGGAAGGAAGGGAAGGAGAGAGGGAGGGAAGAAGGAAGGGAAGAAAGAGGGAAAGGAAGCTTGAGAAGGGCATTATTGAAGAGCAAAAGGGACTTTAAAGTACATAGGTTACCAAACACACTGGAATAGGCAAAGCCCTGGGGGCTTTGGCTCCAGAATGTCTCTTGCTACTGCTGTGCCTTTACATCTTTACCACTGTCATTTTTCTCTGGTATCTGGCATGGTGTGAATTGGGTGTGGAGGCATCCCTACTGCCTTTAATGTAGTGTGATTATCTCATGGAAATATCCTGTTCTACTAGGCATTTTTACCTGTGGGTTATTATGAAGATGATTTCCTCTTAAGCTGGGCTATTCAATTGAAGTAATTATTTTATGCAATAATAATGTTAGTTTAAGAGAATTTTGATGATTAAGGGTTTTTTTAAACAAATGTAATAAGGAATCATGATAGAGGTTAGTTTAGTGGAAAAGTTAATACACGTTATATGCATGTGGGGGGGTATATACATGTGGGAGTTATATGCATGTGTGTGGGGGTATATGCATGTGGAGGATATGTATGTTGGGGGTATATGCACATGTGGGGTTATATGCATGTGTGGGGTTATATGCATGTGGGGGGGTATATGCATGTGGGAGGTTATATGTATGTGGGAGGTATATGCATGTGGGGGTATATAAATGTGTGGGGTTATATGTATGTGGGAGGTATATGCATGCAGGGGGTATATGCATGTGGGGGTATATGCATGTGGGGGGTATATGCATGTGGGGGGTATATGCATGTGGGGGGTATATGTATGTGGAGGGGTATATGCATGTGGGGGGTATATGCATGTGGGGGGTATGTGCATGTGGGGAGTATATGCATGTGGAGGGTTATATGCATGCAGGGGGTATATGCATGTGGGGGGTATATGTATATGGAGGGGTATATACATGTGGGGGATATATACATGTGGGAGGTATATGCATGCAAGGGGTATATGCATGTGGGGGTATATGCATGTTGGGGGTATATGCATGTGGGGGGGTGTATACATGTGGGGGGTATATACATGTGGGGGGTATATGCATGCAGGGGGTATATACATGTGGGGGTATATACATGTGGGGGGTATATGCATGTGGGGGGTATACGCATGTGGGGGTATATGTATGTGGAGGGGTATATGCATGTGGGGGGTATATGCATGTGGGGGGTATATGCATGTGGGGAGTATGTGCATGTGGCAGTATATGCATATGGGGGGTTATATGCATGCAGGGGGTATATGCATGTGGGGGGTATATACATGTGGGGGGTATATTCATGTGGGGGGATCCACAGAGGCCAGATGTGTTGGATCCCTCTGAAGCTGAAGTTTCAAGAGGTTGCAAGCCACCTGACATGGTGCTAAATCCAAACTCAGATCCTCTGGAGCAGTACACACTCAGCCACTGAGCCATCCTTCCAGCCCAAATGTATTTCTTTTTGATAATGATACACAAAATATATACACAGAAATTTTAAAGGGAACATTTTGAGATAGAATGTGTACCTCTATGACCAAATACACATTTTAAAATTTTTATGAATGAGCTCTCTATGTCTGCTTTTCTGAAGGTCTAAACAGTTAATTTGATTTTTGTTGTTGTTGTTGTTTGGGGTTTTTATTTTGTTTTGTTTATGAGTTTTTTGCTTTTGTTTTTGTTTGTTTTGTTATTTTTTGTTTTGTGTGTGTAATTTTTATTTTGTTTTGTTTTGTTTCATTTGTTTGAGGGGTTGTTTGTTTATTGGCCTAAATGATGTATCTCATTGTTTTCAACTTCAGATGAAAGAGTTAAAAATTAAGGGAGTGGGTGTCACTGACACAGAGAGATGTTGTGGCACTACAAACAAATGAAACCCTTATAGTGCTGAACAAGGCCACACTTTAAATTCATATCCTTGTGAATTCAACTACCCTTGATAAGTCATAATTATACAAATAGTCATCTATTTCACATAAAAATTAAGGTACTAAGGAAAGCACGTAGATGTTTGACGTGTACTTTCACATGATGATTTTTAATCTCCAATGACTGAAGGACTTGCACTAGACTTTGTGAGGAGCTATTGGTCATTGGTGGCTGCTAGGAGAGGGACAGTCAGTTTTCTTCAGACGTGGTCCCTGGTAGGCTGACTACCCATGCTCCAGTGGGTGGTCCTAAACCCAGGCACACACAGGCAGCACTAAGTGAACTCCATGGGTTTTTAAAAAGGGTATATGGAGTTGAGAGGGGAAGTGGTGGGGGTCATAGAAGTAATTATAAGGGAGGGAGCTGAGAATAGGTTTTATCAAAACACACTATATTCATGTATTAATTCTCCCAACAATAAGAACCATAAAAGTATGTTCTTTCATTGGTCTATTACTTTTCCCAGGTTAACTCCTTAAAGACTCAGCCCCCTCCTGCATTCTCAGAGGCAAACTTCTCAAAGGATCGACTGAATGAACAACTTGTAGTTTAAAAACTGAGTCTCATACCATGTTTATCTTTCTGAGTCTGGGTTACCTCACTCAGGATGATATTTTCTAGTTCCATCCATTTGCCTGCACATTTCATGATGTCATTGTTTTTCATAGCTGAGTAATACTCCATTGTGTATATGTACCACATTTTCTTTATCCATTCTTTGGTTGAGGGGCATCTAGGTTGCTTCAAGGTTCTGGCTATTATGAATAATACTGCTATGAACATAGTTGATCAAGTGTTCTTGTGGTATGATTGAGCATCCCTTGGGTATATGCCCAAAAGTGGTATTATTAGGTATTGAGGTAGCTTGATTCCCAATTTTCTGAGAAACTGCCATACAGATTTCCAAAGTGGCTGTAGAAGTTTGCACTCCCATCAACAGTGGAGGAGTGTTCCCCTTGCTCCGTA
Organism: Peromyscus eremicus; assembly: GCF_949786415.1. Lineage (NCBI taxonomy): Eukaryota > Metazoa > Chordata > Mammalia > Rodentia > Cricetidae > Peromyscus > Peromyscus eremicus. The sequence continues at coordinate 32,941,392 of NC_081424.1, read as the reverse complement.
CCCTCTCCAACATAAGCTGTCATCAGTGTTTTATGTCTTAGCCATTTTGACAGGTGTAAGATGGTACCTTAGAGTCATTTTGATTTGCATTTCCTTGATGACTAAAGATATTGAGCAATTCCTTAAATGTCTTTCAGCCATTTGGGATTCACTTATTGAGAATTCTCTGTTTAGCTCTGTAGCTCATTTTTTAATTGGATTGTTCAGTATTTTGATTTCTTGAATTCTTTATATATTTTGGAGGTCAGCCCTCTGTCAGATTTGGGGTTGGTGAAGAACTTTTCCCATTCTGTAGGCTGTTGTTTTGTCTTGTTGACCATGTCCTTTGCCCTACAAAAGCTTCTCAGTTTCAAGAGGTCCCATTTATTAATTGTTTTTCTCAGTGTCTGTGATACTGGTGTTATATTTAGGAAGTGGTCTCCTGTGCCAATGCACTCTAGGCTACTTGCTACTTTCTCCTCCATCAGGTTCAGTGTAGCTGGATTTATGTTGAGGTCTTTGATCCACTTAGATTTGAGTTTTATGCATGGTGATACATATGAATCTATTTGCAATCTTCTACATGTTGACATTCAGTTATGCCAGCACCATTTGTTGAAGATGATTTGCTTTGTATAGTTTTGGCTTCTTTGTCAAAAATCAGGTGTTCATAGGTGTGCCGATTAATGTCAGGGTCTTCAATTCGATTCCATTGGTCCACATGTCGGTTTTTATGCCAATACCAAGCTATTTTTATTACTATAGCTCTATAGTAGAGCGTGAAGTAAAGCATGATGATGCCTCCAGAAACTGCTTTATTGTAAAGGATTGTTTTAGATATCCTCGGTTTTCTGCTTTTCCATATGACATTGAGTATTGTTCTTTCGAGGTCTGTGAAGAATTTGTTGGGCTTCTGATGGGGATTGCATTGAATCTGTAGATTGCTTTTGGTAAGATTGCCATTTTTATTATGTTGGTTCTATGAGCATGGGAGATCTTTCCATCTTCTGACATCTTCTTCAATTTCTTTCTTCAAGGACTTAAAGTTCTTGTCATACAGGTCTTTCACTTGTTTGGTTAGAGTTACCCCAAGATATTTTATATTATTCGTGGCTATTGTAAAGGGTGATGTTTCTCTGATTTCTTTCTCTGCTTGTTTATCATTTGTGTATATGAGGGCTGTGTACTCACTCATAAGTGGATACTAGATGTAAAGCAAAGATAATCAGACTACAACCAACAGCTCCAGAGAACATAGGAAACAAGGAGGACCCTAAGAGGGATGTTTGGATCACCTTAGGAAGGGGAAACAGAGGAGATTCTCATGAGTAAACTGAGGATGAGGGGGGGCAATAGAGGGGAGGAAATGGGGGATAAAAATATGAGGGAACAGGATAGTTGAGCTGGGGGAGGGATGATGTGGGGGAGTAATGAAAGAGATATCTTAATAGAAGGAGACATTATGGGGTAAAGGAGAAACCTGGCACTAGGGAAATTCCCAGGAATCCACAAGGATGACCCCAGCTTAGACTACTAGCAATAGTGGTGAGGGTGCCTGAACTGGCCTACCCTGGTAATCAGTTTGGTGAATACCCTAACTGTCATCATAGAGCCTTCATCTAGTAACTGATGGAAGCAGATGTAGAGATCCACAACCAAGCACCAGGCTGAGTTCCAGGAGTCCAGTCAAAGAGAGGAAAGAGGGATTATATGAGCAAGAGTGGGGAGGTGGTCAAGGTCATGATGGGAAAATCTACAGAGACAACTGAATCAAGCTCAAAGAAACTCATGATCTTTAGACCAACAGCTGTGGAACCTGTATGAGACTGGACTAGACCCTTCGTATATGGGAAACAGTTGTGTAGCTGGGTCTGTTTGGGGGGGGGTCCCTGGCAGTGTGGTCAGGATCTATTCCTGGTGTATGAGCTGGCTTTCTGAATCCCTTTACCTATGGTCAAACACCTTGCTCACCCTTGATGTAGCAGGGATGGACTTGGTCCTGCCTCAACTAAATGTACCAGGCTTAGCTGTGCCCCTATGGGAGAACCTACCCTGCAGGAGGAGGAGATGAAGGTTGGGTCAGGAGAGGGGGGAAGACTGGGGTGGGGGGAGAGGGGAGGGATTAGAGGGGGATCTGTGGTTGGTATGTAAAATGAATTTTTAAAAATTAAAATACATATAAAAAACTGAATCTCCATTCACTTTCTAAGAGCCCTTCACCTGTGAAGACACTAGACTGTCAGCTAAGACTACTAACTGAAGACTTGGTATGTTAATGAACCCCAGAATGGCTGCAGGAGAAAGCTGACAAAAATAAGCAAAAGCATATCCCTGGGAGAACGTGGTGTGCAAGTGAGTGGACCGTGTAAGTGACATTTCTGAGAGTTTCCTAGTTTTCTGTTCCAGCAGCTCACTCAGACCTCAGTACACAGTGGCTCACTCAGACTGCAATATACATACTATTGTTTGTATACATATAACTTCTGTCTTCTTAAAACCTTCCCCACATGCTTACAACCAAAGTCTCTGTTCTAGTTGATTTGGACTACTATAACAAAATACCAGAGCTTTATAGCTAGTATACAATAAAAATGTATTCCCTACAGTTCTGGAAGCTAGGAAGTACACGATCAACATAGACTCAATATTTGGTGAGAACTCACTTCTTGTTTCATAGACAGTACTCTTTTGTCTGTATCTTTATGATGTAGAAGAGGACAATGGAGAAGTAGCTATCTGGTCTACCTTTTATATAGGCATTAATTCTATTTACAAGAGCTCTTCATGGTATAATAATCTCCTAAAATTTTCATCTCCTAATACCATCCTGTATGGTAGGTATTCTAACATGTAAGTAAGTAGATAAGTAAGCAGGAATTTCAGCATGTGAATTTGGGAGGGACACCAATATTCAGAATTTACAAATATTTCTAGACAATATGTTTTCTTCCTATATTACATTTGTAAATAGGAAAAATGCTTTTAAAGTTCTCTTTATACTTATGTATTTGTCTGTGTGTGCCAATGTGTGTATGTCCCCAGGGCATATGCATGTGTATGATACCACAATGTGCATGTGGTCAGAGAACAATTTGTAGGAGTTGGTTTTCTCCTCATACCATGTGGGTCCTGAGGATCAAACTAGGGCATAGACTTGGCAACAAGCATATTTACATGCTAAGTTATCTTGCCAGCCCATGGCATGCATTTTAAAATTCACTAATACTAGATCAGAAATTTAGTCAAATAATTTAGCTCTCTTGAAGCACTGAGTCTAGAATTCCTGTTTCTCTGCTGTTTAATCTTTTGTGTTCAGAGATAAATATGGGTAACACTGTTAGAGTAGCCAGGAAACTCACCTAGAGAAGTCTGGGTGATTGCTACCACTGGGGCTCACCTTAATAGCACTATGCAAGGTAAATAGTTAAGCTGAAAGCATTAAGACCACTTACTTGTAATTCTACCATAGATTGATAGAAAAACCCAAGAAACTGTGTTTTGACATTACTATGAACTGAAATTTATTGCATCTTCTATTTTAGCTACAGCTATAGTTTGGGGGTTGAATGGCTCTTTTCATCAAGTGGAAAGCCAGTGAAAGCACTTTCTAATTCTAGTGTTAAAACACACACCTGCAATTTTATCCAAAGAGGAATAAACCCAAGTCAGCTGTAATCCGCTGGGTGTTCTTGCGTCTCTCTGTGCTTTGTATAACTGAAGAAATGCAGGTAATTTATTAATAACTAACACAACATTTATCACATATTGAGTACCTACATTGTGCCAGGTACTGGTCTACATGCTCCACACACATGATTCATTCTTTATTTCTTTCATCAAATATTTGTTTTACTAAGCATACTATGTGACACTCAATATTCATACTTGACACTCATTGAGAATATAACAATGAACAAAACAGTACTTGCTCTCCATAAGTTTCATAGATTTCATCTAATTATCACAATCCACTCACTGTGGTTACAATTTTTCAATGGAACAAAATACCCTTGAGAGATTAAATAAGTTGCCTAAGGTCAATACAACCGATGAGCTCTCTGACTTAACATTTCTGGTTCTTTCCATTTGGCCGTACTGCCTGTAATTAAATCATTGACTATGAAAAATGGGGCATATTTATAGCCAGAATAACACTGTTGAGAAGTTGATAATCACTGATAATCCATGTCAGAACCTCCTCACATATATTAGCTCCTTGATTAATTTACTACAAATGCAGGTTACTTCCCATAAGTAATGTTTCCATTGAAACCAATATTTCCTAAAACACTTAAACAACAGTTGAAAATTACCATTGACTTATCACTGGCATGGAATCTAGAATGCTCTGTGGTCAACATAAACAACTTCTCAGGTGTTCTATCCAAGATGGATGCTACAATTTTATTGAATCACAATAAGCTGATTCTGTTTTTATTTTAACTCTTTATATAGAGAAAATGCCTATTATATACCAAAAACATCTCTAGGCACTGGGATGCAGTAATGGGAAAAAAACTGACTTCTATAGGTATTCACATACAAGTCATATAGTAGCAAATGCATAGAGAAAAAGAAGCATGGATAAAAACAGGAAATATAAAGGGTCAGTTCAAGAAAGACACCTATGATTTCCTCAGAATTCTTATATTAGAACTAAATCTCCAATGTGATAGGGGAGGTGATCAGAGCATGAAGGTTGTACCCTCATGCATATGATTAGTATCCTTAAAACAGATCTTATTTATCTCTTCTGCCTCATTAGGACACAGAAAGAAGATACCAGATATGAGAGTGATTCTCAACTTGTGGATTGTGACCCCTTACCTTTGAAAAACACAGATATTTACATTATGATTCATAACAGAAGCAAAATTACAGTTATGAAGTAGCAACAAAATAATTTGATCCTTGGAGGTAACCACAACATGAGTAACTGTATTTCAGAGTTGCAGCATTAGGAAAGTTGAGAACTGCTGAGCTCTGAGAAAGGGGCTGATGTTACAAAGCAGCTGGCATCTTGATCTTGAACTTCTCAGATTGAATAATATTAAGAAATACATCACTGTAACTAACCTGAAAAAAAACCTAATTCTTGTGGGTGGACTTTCTTTCCCTCCAGCCAGTTCCCAAATAACCAACATGGAGACTAAATATTAATTATAAATGCTTGGCCAATAGCTCAGGCTTGTTACTAGCTAACTCTTACATTTAAATTAACTCATATTTCTTATCTATGCTTTTGCCACATGGCTTGATACCTTTTCTCAGTATAGAGTGCCCATCTTGCTTCTCTTTGTGTCTGCTTGCAACTCTTCATTCAGCCCTTCTTCTTCTTCCCAGCATTCACAGTTTGGCTCTTCAACCTAACCTTATCCTGTCCAGCTACTGGCCATTCAGCTTCTTTATTAAACCAATCACAATGACATATATTCACATAGTGTAAAGAAATATTCTACATTTTCTTCCTTATAATAAATATGACTCTATGCAAATGTAAGGGTTATGTAGAATACACTTTAGAGTATAAAAAACCCTAATATATAATATTTCCAGGTATACACCCATTGAGTCCCTCAGTTATAGACTGGAGAGTTTATTAGAGACATTTTTTGTAAAATCTATTCTTAGTAGTGAAGAATCAGATACATCTAAATTAAAAGAAAGAAACTGACTAAATTCTGGGGACAGATAGACAAATATAAATAATATAAATAATGAGTGTGAGGTAGAAAAGAGAGAACTCAATGCAGGACATAGGATGGGGTTTCCTTGACAAGAGAAAGACAAACTTGAACAAACAGGAGCAGCTACATGGTTCCTGGGTGACCACACAGTACATCTACAAGTATATTAAAGTCTATGACTACTCAAATGACAACTTTGAATATTCTTTTTTGAAAAGTAATTTGGCCACATATTTTTCAATTAATTTTTAATTCATGCAAGGTAATGTGATCCAAATACTTCACCTCACAGAATGGTCTACCAGGAAACAGTAGTATCAACATTAACTGACAGAGCAGAAGAAATGCCAAACTTCTGGCTCTACTTCCCACAATACTCCCAGGTGATATATGAGAAAGGCTATGCTTATGTTCCAGTGACTATTTGGTCAGCTCTTTATCGTATAACTTTAGGCAAATGTTTCAATCACTAAATATAAATTACTCATCTCTAATGCCCAGAGAAACTTCTTCACCCCATCTTAGATATTTAATAGTAAGATCAAATAAAATGAATTCTTTGAAAGCATAACTAGTTATCTTCCCTAAAATGGGTATCTGTTTCCAGTGAAAGTTCAGGGAGCCCAGACCAGTACCAGGAGAGCTATGGCCCTGGCCTCACTGTTGCCTCTGTGAGAACAGCTCAGGGAAGTATCTCTTTTGATGACACAATGATCAAGTTTATTGAAGAGTCAAGGATGTGGGTAGTCTTAGGAGATTCAAAGGTGAGCATCCATAAAGCTATAGTGTAAGTGCACCTGCCTGCACTCTGCAATGCTCCTGTTATTGGCATAACGGAAAGAAAAAAAAAAAACAGGAAGGATGGGAACTAGGGTTTCTTGGGGCTTCACTGCTAGGTGAAAGGTTTACAGGCTAATTGCTTTCCAATAGCAGCATCCTGTAGCGGATCTCTAAGCTTGGTAAGAGCTGTCAACCTTGGAACTTCCTAAGCCAACAGGCCTCTTTTTAAATGAAGCATCAAAAGCATTTAAAAAGCATATCACTTTTCACACATTGTATATATGTATACATACAATTATAATAAAATACAATAAAACTTTAAAAATGTTTAAAGGACATCAGGATGGCTTGGCAGGTAAACACATTTACATGAAAACCTGAAGACCTGAATTGGATCCCCAACACCTATGTAAAGGTAGAAGAGGACTCCATGTCTACTCTTCTGATGTCCAGGTGTTCACCATGGCCCATACATGTACACACACACACACACACACACACACACACACACACACACACACACTATACATATGTATAGTAATGATAATAATAATAATAATAATAATAATAATAAAGTTTTAAGATGGTTAGTATCTCTTTAAAATAAAATTGTGTTCCATGGGAGTCTGTGAGATATTTAAGGGGAGGATTCTGAGGTCAGGCAAGTTTGACAAATGCTGAACACACCCCTTCTCCTGTAGGGTCATACAGGAAATCCTGCTTGACTTTGCCTAATAAAGCATTTCCAAATGTACTTGACTGCAGGGCACTTTCTTGCATTATTACTTATTAATATATTACAGTTTACACAGTAGATCTAAGGTTATGTACTTCAAAACTCATAATCTAGCCGGGCAGTGGTGGCACACGCCTTTAATCTCAGCACTTGAGAGGAAGAGCCAGGTGGATCTCTGTGAATTCAAGGCCAGCCTGGGCTACAGAGTGAGTTCCAGGAAAGGCACAAAGCTACACAGAGAAACCTTGTCTCGAAAAACCAAAAAAAAACCCAAAAAACCTCATACTCTTCTTTATTACAAAAATCTAATATAATCTTAATAAACACAACAGAGGATAGTATAGCATGTATTTATAGAAGAACACTACAACACTACTCTATACTAGATGCTTCTTCACTACAGAAACCAAATGTTTTACCCTCAACACATGGCACAAGGCAAGATACCTAGTCTGCTCTTAGTGTTTGTTAAACTTTTTAAATTGTTTTTAAGCTAACATACAAATTAATGGATTCTATGACAGCTTTGCTTCATAACTGCCATTTTACTTTGTGCTTGTTTAGAACTCATTTTGCATGGATGTGTAAAAGCAATTGGTTTGGGATCCAACTGGGTTTTGCACGATGGATGTCTTCATCCAAAACATTTATTTGAGTTTGTTATGTGCTATGCTAAGCAATCCATGGGGAAAGGCAATTCTAAAAATTAATTTAGAAATAAGAATGATACCAACTTGGGATTCTCTTCCATCATAGCTTCTAAACATTGGAAAATATCATATTATGATATATCTAGAGAACCAAAACTCATTTCCCCCTAAAATCCAAAGGCATTGTTGTTTTCTATAAAATTATGTAGAAGTTGAATTCTGAACCAAAGAGTCTACAGGGAATTAGACTCACTATTCCAAGTTTATAGCCTTTAGTTATCAAACTGCTGATAAAGTAGAGAAATACACCCAGGGGCCTCAATTATTCTTAATCATGCTGCTTGTTTGGCATCGTGTCCCTGGCCTCTGTACTACATCCTGAGGGAGGCATTTTGAATCAGCAAAGCTACCAGAAAAACAGGAAGGAGGGGTCAATGAGGAGGAGAAATGCACATTTCTGAACTAAAAATGAAACAGGAATGCTGATGCTCACAAATGTCCCTCTAGGAGCTCTGGGTAAGCATGCACAACTTTGAAGTGACCCACAAACATTGCTCTCTAAAGAACGTTCTCCATCTCAGCCAGATTGTATTTCCCATAACGGGAAATGAAAGCCCTCGAGTTCTGCTCAGTGAGTGATATATACCACCGCAGCCACAACATCAAGGGTCTAAATGTTCCTTCCCAAAACGTTGGACTTTAGAGTGATAGGAGAAATATTACTTAGAAGGGAAAGCCTAGTTTTTCTGAAGTTCAGGAAGGAATTTAACATAAACTGATCTACTAACAAAATATCCTTTATTACAGCCACAAAGGAAAAAGTTGCATGTGCAAAACTATTTTTTAAAATACTGCCCCAAGATCCCATGGGTTTCTAGCTAAATATAGAGACCACCATACCATTTTAATATCCCTCCAAATTTTTAGTCTACTATTACATCATTTTAAAATGTTTTTCTGATGCTAGTAACAAATGAAACAGTATTTTAAGTATGTCATTCAGATTTAGTAATTCTATAGTATGTTTATTGCAGTTTACACGCTACATTTGGGTACTTGTCCCAAATGCGTATATTCACATACACACAAATGTACACATTTCCATAAAGTTATTCAAACAATAATGGTTGGCACCAGCTTTGAATTTACGTTCAAACCACTTATCATAATGTCATTCATACATTACAAATTCCAAAATGTCAGAGGGGAACATTCCAAAGGAGCCTCATTAAGAGTTATTAAAACCATGTCTGAGCTATAACAGATGCTGAGTTTCTTGAAACTTCAATTTCTTGGCTATAAAATAAAGATATAGCATAATACTAGGACATACAGCACAGGCGCATGCATGAATTACTAAAAGGATGTGTTTAAAATCCTTGGTTTCATGAATAATGATAGCTATTATCATTGGTGTTGCTGTGGCTGTTTTTATTATAATTTGTATTAGTTGCCTCTCTCCTTGCTATGGTCAAATACCTGAGAAAAACAACTTAGAGGAAGAAAGGTTAATTTTGGCTCGCCATTTAAAAGAGGATACAGTCTCATCATGACAGAGAAGGCATGGTGGCCAGTGTGGGAAGTGACTGGACACATTGTGACATCATTCAGAAAGTAGAGAGATGAAAGCAAGTGGGGTCACTTTCTACAGCCTCAAAGCCCTCCTCTAGTGACTGAGTTCCTCCCCTGAGACTCCACCTCCTAAAGGCTCCACAATCTTCCAAAACAGCACCACGAGTTAGGACCAGTTAGGACACAAACATACGGAGATGGTCTTACTCAAACTACACCACCATAATTACTGTTAAACTTGAGAGAATTTTCAGTGTTCAGTGTGGAGATGGAGTCTAGGTAATGGCCTAGCGTATATTAGAACTAAGACTTTTTTTCGAGTTCCTTTCTGACATCTTCCTCGAAGTTAGCAGAAACTGGAAAGTGAGCAGTGGTGGAAGACATGACAGAACCCACCAGAGGTCAGGAACACAATTTCCTGATAGCAAATAATAGGTGAGGTGGTGTTAATATATGAATTGGATTTATCCAGTCCAGTCAGCTTTAATATCCACATTAACATTCTAGAACAATACAAATTATTATATAGGTTACACAGTTGCATTTGTTATGTACATTATTATGACTCATAAGCAGGAAAAAGTCAAGAACAAAAGGAAATGTATGTTTTCCCTCATAACTGACTTCTGTTTTATTCTACACTGTGCTTAAAATCAAATAAAAGTATCGACGACATTCTTATCTTAAAATTTCACACTTTGTTTTGTTGTTCATTGTCTATAGATTCTAGGGTATGGAAAACTTTTCCACAATTATTTTGGTAAAATAAAGCTCAAAGAACTTTCTGAGGCATTTTACATCCAATGGATTTTCCCAATATATTAAATCAAATACCATTTTCTATGTATTATACAATATAGTAAGTCCTCAAGGCATCATCGATCTGTTAAATAAAAATGTATTATTAAAGAGCCTGTGTCTATACATAATTGACTCTTTATAATAAATGGCTGCTAAACCTGAATGTGATTAGTGTTTTACCAGAACAGCCACACGGACTTGTCCTGAAAGGCTGACATGGCGATGTAAGGAGTGATGTTTCTTATTTACTATTACATCTGTCCATTCCTTTTGGAAACAGTCAGAAATCATCTTGGGAATGTTTAGAGAAAGTAAATATAATAAGAGTGGTCATGTATAATGATTTTTAAGTAGCATGTCCATCATGATGATCAGACATTCCTGCCATTTCCAAAAATGTTAGTGTTGAAATGGACAAAATTTAGTTGGAAATAAAACAGCACTGTAGAGAAATAATTGTCAGGAGTAAATGGAAAGCTAAAGGAAGTATGGGTGAGAGATACAAACACAATGAAGATATCAGAACACTGACGCACATGACCCAAACTAGAAGAAAGGAGGGTAAAATTAGAAGGATGGCTGGTTACAGAATAAGAATCAAAAATCTTCAATTGTCATGCTAAACTTAATAGTCAGGTTTGCTCTCTGCAATCCATTCCTGTCTGTATATAGTCAACACTTCCAAATCAACAAGTACAGTCAACCTTGATGACATCAAAGCTCCTGATGAAGTCTTTCAGGATGAATTTTTAGATGAAAATCATGATCACAGAGCACAAGACTTCTCTAAGCCCTGTCCAGTATCTATCATACATTAGGTACTAAATAAATTGAGAACATGTGCTGGCTAATTTTGTCAACCTGAACCAAGTTAGAGTCATTGGAGAGGAGGGAACCACATTTGAGAAAAAAACCTGTAGGCATTTTCTTAATTAGTGACTGATGTGGAAAGGGCCCCACCCAGTGTGGGTGATGCCATCCTTGGGAAGGTGGTTCTGGGTTCTATGAAAAAAAGCAGGCTGAGCAAACCATGAGGAGCAAGCTAGTAAGCATCATTCCTTCCTGGTCTCTATATCAGCCTCCAAGTTTCCGCCCTGTTTGAGCTTGTGTCCTGACTTCCATCAATGATGAACAGTGATGTGAATGTGTAAGCCAAATAAACCCTTTCCTCCTCAGGTTGCTTTCATGATGGTGTTTCTACACAGCAATAGTAACACTAAGACAGAGCATTAGGAATACAATTCTAGGGACTGTTTTACCATACTAAATGAATGTATGGCTGCTGAAAGCATATTTATCAACAGTGCAAAATTATTACCATCATAGTTGAGAGCTATTAAAAGTCATGAATTGGGGCTGGAGAGATAATTCAGTTATTAGGAGCACTTGTCCTTGAAGAAGACCTGGGTTCAATTCCCAGCACCCACAGGTAGTTCACAACCACCCCTAACTCAATTCCAGGATACACAAGACAGATAGACATGTACATGAGCAAAACATTCATACACATAAAATAAAATAAACATCTTTTTTGTATTTCAAGGACAGAAATTATGGAATGTTGTTTATCCTTGCACACTAAAGCTAAGCAAAGGGCTTGGGTACTATATCAATATTTATAGGTCAACTAAACTTGGACAAACATAATAGCTTATTACAGAATTTAGAAATTCAAAACTATCTTTGATTTGAACAATACATAAGAGCTTTGAGTTTATTGAATGTGTAGATAACATGAAACTAGAACAATAAGATGCCTTAAGTGTGTGGTTAATAGAGCACCCCAACCCCACTTATTTAACTACAGCAGTAATGTTAATTGAGCATTTGTTTGAAGTTACCACCTCTAAAAACAAGTGGCTGTGCCTGACGGTGGTGGTGCATGCCTTTAATCCCAGCACTCAGGAGGTAGAGCCAGGAGGATCTCTGTGAGTTTGAGGCCAGCCCGGTCTACAGAGTGAGACCCAGGAAAGGTGCAAAGCTACACAAAGAAACACTGTCTCAAAAAAAAAAAAGTGGCTGCAAGTGCAATTCAGGAAAAATTATATTAACTGCCCTCAACCAAGACTAACTCTATGTAGAGGTTGAGGGGTACAACTCAGTCATAGAGTGCTTACCTAGCATGTGAGCATTAAGCCTTAAATTTGATCCTTTAGTACCACACTTACACAATTGCTTTATTTTCCTCTCTGGTTATCATTTAAATAGGCAATAAAGATTGAAATGTTGTTTAAGTAAATTAGTATTACATTCAAATCAACTTTAATTTGAAATTACAGGTGAATTTGAGTGACACTGAGAAAGGGGTTGGACCCTAGATTAAGAAGCACAAAGGGGCTGAATGTGGTAACACACACCTTTAATCCCAGGGCTTGAAAGAGCCTGGTCTACACAGTAAGTTCTAGGGCAGTTCAGGCTACATACACAGATCCAGTCTCAAGAAGAAGACGAAGACAAAGAGGAGGAGGAGGAGAAAACTTCATAGCAGTGCCCCAAAATCAGTTTTGAAAAGAAATCATAGCTGTTGGTCGATAATCAGATCGATGTGTTGAGTGACCGCCTGATTTTTAAAGATGATTATTCTCCAGTATCTTTAGGAAACCATATATAGCATCAATCAGTTTTGAAATGGGCCTTTGGCAGAACCTACTGGCCCAGCTTTGGACAGTGGCCCTCTGAAACATTCTGAGAGACTTCCCCTCTTATTTGGCATCAATCTTACTTTCTCAGCAAGGTAAACTCTACAGGACAGTGGAGACCAGGATGTGAAAAATCTACAGGACAGTGGGGACCAGGATGTGAAGGATCCATTCCCAGGTGATCTTTCAGAAAAAAAAAAAATGCTAGTTTCATATCATAGGGAGGCCACCATGGTTCAGATGGCTTTTGCTTCCCTTTCTTGGCTTAAAACATTTAAATCCTGACAATTCCCACAAAATAAAAAGACCTATTCAGACATAAGTTTTTGTATTAGAAATGGAAATTTCTGACATAAGCAGAAATGTGCAGAGTTAGGTTTCTGACTGTGTAATTTTACCCTAATTTAGGCAAGAAAATAAGAATTTTCTTCTCCAAACTCATAATTTTTGTGGTAGCTGGTTGTCTCAATGTGACAGTCACTTGAAGAAATAAAAAATTTCAGAGGAAGGAAATTAAAACATCATTATAAAGGAGTAAGGATTGCCTGCTGTGGAATGATTCCAAGAAGTTTAGAAAAATAGCTCACTAACTAGCATTCTACCAGCTCATTTGCCAAAATGTTGACATGAGAGGTCCCTGAAAACTGTCTTAAGTTTCCAAAAATTTCAGTAAGGAAATGGCGAAAAGAATAAACAATCAACTCAACTGCATACAGTGAAGAATACGGTCTATGTCCAATGTATACTCTCTGTTTATAGCTTGAGAGAATTGAAATGACTTCCCTAACATTCCTTCTTTCTTTTTAAGTATAAACTCACTGAAAAAATTAACTAGAAATTGATGATCTAGCAGTGTTTCTCTGGCTGCCATACAGTATGGGCAATGATTTCTGGACTCCAATTTATTGGTTTGTCAGAAAGTTTGGTTATTTTCATCAATTTAGCTTTACATTTAACATTCCTCTGCTTAATTGGAACCATGTGGACGCATTTGGTAAGCATCCACATTCTTACAAAAGAAAAAAGGGGTACTTTGTTTCAATTCTTCAGCATTTACCAGTAATTTGTATTTTTCTTGCAGTAACAATTAAATATATAGTTCCCACTTAATAGCCAGCGCTTCCTAATCCTGATTATCAGTGGGTACAGCTGAGTCTTGACAAATAGTCAGCTGGCGAGAGAAAGAACATTACTCATAACTTTCTTTTAATAATTAAAGAAATGGTTTTCTGAGAACTAATCCGAGGATTTTAAAACATGGAAAATTATGACCGTTTTAGAAACTTGCTTCATGCTCTTTCTCTAGTTCTTGCTGTCAGAGATCCTGCACCTCAGAACCCCCAGAAGTAGAGCAGAGAAGGGCAAAGCAGACGTGCTCTAGTTCACTCCTGCGCCTTGTTCCTCCCAGTCTCACTGAGGAACATGGCTGGGGATGGCTTTGTGGTGTGAGTTTTGTGATGAGAAGGATTTCTTCTTTACTTTGGCAAAGTAATACCAAATAAACCAAGGACAGCAAGATGGCTTGCCTGGCTGATACATATTTGAGAATGAGTAATTAGTGGAAAAGTAACTGCCCCCTGTCCCGTTTCCCTGCTTGAAAATATTCCAAAAGTAAAGTGGAAACAAAAAAGGGAAATAAGATCCAAAGGATGAATAAAAACAACTCCTGTGCACCAATGATGTTTAGGGCATCATCACAGCTCCTTCTAGTCATGGTAGAAGCCGCATCACACAATCCATACAGAGAGGTTCCTTGCTGGAGATAAACCATTCTTTCCCAGGCAAGTATGTGCTGAGCACATGGTCCACACTGCTCTTCTAGACAATGCTACTGCCACAGTCCTACCAATTCTGTAGCCACGGAGAGGTAAAGAAGAGAAGTAGAGTCTTGCATTTGTTTACTTATTGCTCAGCTATGCCACCTGCTTCTTCCTCTTTCTTGGAATCCTGCCTGAGCACCATTCCTATGCCAGGAGGCCACACCAGCTGTGGAGGGAGACAGGAACTTGATTGGGTGGATTGGTGTGGGCAGGTCAAAGAAGAGTCAAATAGTGGGAAAGAATAAGGAAAGGACCAAAGCACAGGTAGACAATGGGCTGACAAATTAACAGTTTTCCCAAGAAGATTCATTGACAGTCTCCTGCCTCAGGTTTGGTTATTCTTTTCCCTGGAAGAACCAGAGATCTGCTGTGTAAATACAACCCTATTGTGCTGCTCCTCCAGCACTTTAGGTGGCCGTTCCCTCGTTATCCTAATGACAGAATGAAAAGGCATGGCTTACACACAGTTCCTTTAGAACTGGGACCTTTCCCACCTCTTGCTGCCTGTCTTCCACACTAACCAGGCACTCTGAACTTTCCTCCCGACATTTCTATGGTTTTATCCATGTTGTTACCACCCAGACAAGAGTATGATCTCTTGACCCATACTGCTCTCTCCATCTCCCTGGTTAATGGTGCTAGAATTTGAGCTCGTGGCTTGAAAGTTTCTTCTTCTAGAACATCTTCCAGATCCCCTAAATGAATCTGTCTGAAGGCAGACCTAAGGCGATGTTTGAAATCATTCTTGGACTGCTCTATATCAACTGAACTGTAATCTCTGGGGCCAGGGGCCCAAGAACCCACATTTTTATCAGACATTCCATATATTCTGGGACACACAAATATTTCAGGACTGACTTAAATTCTGGGATGATATAAATCATGTTTGATAGACCATACAGCACAGTAACTAACCAATCAAAAGGGACACAGTAATCAATCTGATCAATTAGAACCAATCAAAAAGTACCCTGGCTGTCAGTCTCTGGTGTATACTAACAACAGTCAGCTGCCCTGTGCTGTACTGCATTACACTGTGTCCTTCCTCTAGCCTATAATCCATTATCTGATGTATACTGAGTACTTCTTTTGTGGGAATTAGTGTTCTAAATACTTGTCTTATACCACCGAATTAACTTCCAAGATAATCCTGTTTAGTAGCATCGCTTCATTTTACAGATAGAAAAGTAGCACAGAGATATTAAATAATCGGTTCAGGTCAAACACCAGTGTGTGCACTAGAGTCTAGCGCCCTACACCACATCGAGTCGTACGTTTGAGGTGCCACATATCAGCCTGCGAGTCAGGCTTTTCCTCTTCACTGTGATCCGCAGGCTGTCAATAGCAGGAGAATGGATGACGTCACACCAACTCCGTTCAGGGGAGACTGGCTGCTTTCACTGTGTGCCAGGGATCTGAAGCCACCTTTTAAGGAACGTTAACTTTCCAGGGCGATGCGGTGTTGTAAGAATGGAGATGGAGGTCAGTGCACTGAACACACCTGAAAGGCACCCGTTACAGAGTTTGCTTTTCTGTTCCAAGTATTTTTATCCAAAGTGATGAAAATGAAATGGACATGTGTGCTCTTGGCCAGTAAAATCCTGCCAGAAAGGTTAGAATCAACAGAGTGGTAATGGGCTCCATAGTCCACGGAATTAATTTCTTAGAAAAACATTTCCAGAATGCCAGTACGTGAAGTCAGTTATAGCCCACAGCCTCAGTATGGAAATGAATTGTGTTGCACAGGCCCGCCACACAAGAAGGAGACGTCCAACCTCTTTCACCACAGTATCAGACTGGTTTCTCCTCTCAGGATGGAGCACTGTGATTGTCTCTTAAAAGAGTCAGGGCCATCCATAACCATAGGCCCATCTTGCTCTTTTCATGGTAGCTGCCACATAGCACTTCCCCAATTATCTGTCTTCTCTTCTCTGTCAGCCCCACATACATCTCTGCTGCTAAAGTATCTGTCTCATAGATAAACAATCTCTTGCTGCCTGAGTCAAGTTAGCAGAAGGCAGATCAACACCAAGTTAACATGAGAAATGCACACATATTCTTCTAAATATTCATGATATCACCCTTAGGAAAGTGGATATCAAAGCAAATAGCACAAACCTAACTGATTATATGCAAGATCAAATCAGGAGAAGCAACTGAAAAAGGTTAACTATAATATTTGAGATGATTTGTGGAAAATGAGAGGTTTTTGTGTGATTTGGTTTTCTTTATTGATACAGGGTCTCTCTACATAGCCCTGGTTGTCCTGGAACTCACTATACAGACCAGGCTGGCCTCGAGTTCACAGAGATCCCTCTGTATCTGCCTCCCAAGTGATGAAAGGAGTGGGCCCCAATACTGAGCTCCCAAATGACGTTTTAAGAGGAAGCCAGGCTGGGCGGTGGTGGCGCACGCCTTTAATCCCAGCACTCGGGAGGCAGAGCCAGGCAGATCTCTGTGAGTTCGAGGCCAGCCTGGACTACCAAGTGAGTTCCAGGAAAGGCGCAAAGCTACACAGAGAAACCCTGTCTCAAAAAAAAAAAAAAAAAAAGAGGAAGCCAGGATTCCCTTCTTGAATCTAATGTTTTTCAACTGTCTTTAGTGAAATGAATACTTATGCCATAGCCAGGCCTAGCACACAGAAGAAAGAGGCAGGCAGATCTCTTCAAGTTTAAGGTCAGCCTGGTCTACCTACTGGGTTAAAGGGCAGCCAGGCCTACATAAGAATATCTCTCTCTCTCTCTCTCTCTGTCTCTCTCTCTCTCTCTCTCTCTCTCCACATACATATATATGGACATGTGCCAATGGCCAACGCTTATGGCATATTGGGATGTGACATGTCTGCCATCTTCCCCTTTCTTTATAAGGATGCTGTACCTCAGGAAGCTAAGGATGTAGCTCAGTGATAAAGTGCTTGCTTGCCTAGCATGTACATGTCTTTGAGTTCAATTCAAAGTATTGGGGGAAAAAAGTACCCTCAATATAAAGTTGTCAATCTTCCATTCTACCTACCTATTCAAATCTACTTCCCAAGATTTTCCAACATAAGATGAAATTTTTCATCATCTCCCTTAACATAGTTTCCCTGCCATCAGGACACATGCACGCTTTTCTATGAAAAGCTAGCTAGTGATGCCTTCTTTCTGTGGGCTCTGTGGCTGCTCAGGTTCATGTAGTGTTCTCTCTTCTCTGAACTCCCTTAATATTCCTCCTTGGAACCAATCATGTGGGTATTGATTATATTCCACAAGGATTGTGGGTGTGTTGCCCACATTGAACACCCAGGACACAGTCTGGGGCTGCTCAAAGGTCATTATCCTTGGTGGTGGAATGTAAGCTGTAATGAGTCTAAAATACCTCTTGGAAAACCCCCGCACTACCTATTAAAAAAATAATGGAGCATTTGTGAAAATATGAAAAATTAGTGTTTCTTCCCAAGGGAATCATCTTGGAGCTCATCTCAAAGAAAAGCCTAGAATCTGGTTCACAAAACAATGCTCTAGTCAGCCTCTGAGGTTCTAGAACTGCAACATGTTCCCTGCAGACCAAATTCAACTGTTTTGATGTACTTTCTTCCATCTACCCCAGGAAGTCACATTCTTCTCCATTTCATCCAATTGTCCAACAGTACTAGGTTTTATGAAAACATTGTGGTCATACCCCATCCTGATTTTTGTCAGTTTCCTAAAGAAACATTGGAAGTATCCCACCCTGACCCTGACACTAGCTGTGCTCCTTTATTCTAGACAGCTCCAAGTCTATTTATTTCTATTATACTCCAGGTCAGGGCAGGACCTGAACTACACTTATCTTGATCCTACATTTGTCTTATCTATTTTATAATTGCCTGTCTTCCAGATTGAGGAAGCAATGAGGGGCAAGAAAGTAAGGGATATAAAAGTTAGAATTCACTTCTCCAATTCACTTTGACCTGGAGATCGATTCACTTCTGACTAGCCCATTTCTGAAATTCCATGACCCACTACCAGGTGCCCACTTACAAACAGATCTCACCATTTGCTCCTACCAAACTTTGGTACATCTGACCTCTAAAGCTATATAATTCAGTACCAAAAAAAGGCACTGGTGTTCTTAGTGGAGAAGTGAAAGTAGGAATAAACGAAATAAGAATCAGAAAAGCAAACATGAAAAGTGATTGCCTTTCTTTCAGACCTAGGAAGAGCAAACTGCAAATATACAAGACAAACTCAATGGGATGAAGACTGGAGGATGGCTCAGTCAGTGATGTGCCTGCTGTGAAGTATGAGAACCGAAGTTCGAATCCTAAGAACCCACATAAGAAGACAGCTGGTGACACATGCCTATAACCTCGGCACTTGGAATGGGTGGAAACAGGAGCCTAACCAAATTAGTGAGCTTCCAGTTCAGTGAAAGACCCTGTCTCACAAAACAGAGGAGAGCAATAGAAAAAGATAACAAATGTCAACCTCAGGCTTCCTGTGGGGGGTTGAAAGAAAATGGTTCCCAAAAGGAGTGGCATTATTAGGAGGTGTGGCCCTGTTGGAGGAAGGGTGTCACTGTGGGGGTGGGCTTTGAAGTTGCTTTTGCTCAAGCCTCCCTCAATGTGACAGTCAGTTACCTTCCCATTGCCTGCAAGATGTATGAGTCTCATCTGTTCCTCCATCACCACATCTGCCTGCACACTGCCATGCTCCCTGCCATGATGATGATGGACCGAACCTCTGGAACTATAACCAAGCCACCCCAATTAAATGTGTCCTTTATAAGAGTTGCCATGATCATGGAGTCTCTTCACAGCAATAAAAACCTTAAGATAGAAGTTGGTACCAGAAGTGGGGTATTGCTGTAATAGGCCTGACCATGGTTTTGTTTTTTGGTTTTTTGGAGGAATTTGGTCTTGGTATTTTGGGTTATGAAAGCAGTGGAATGCTTCAAGCACTGCTTAATGGGCCATACTAGTAGGAATGCTGAAGACGTGATGCTAAGAGTTATTTGAACTGCTGGGGGCTCACTCAAGAGATTTCAGAGAAGAAGTTTAGCATATTGCCTAGAGATAGTTCTTGTAATATTTTGGTGAAGAAAGTGGCTGACTTCTGCCCTTGTCTGAAGGGTCTGCCTAAAGCTAAAGTGAAGAATTTGGGATTAATTCTGTTAGCAGAAGAAATCTCAAAACAGCCTAGTATAGACTCTGCCATGTGGTTTTTAGTGGTAACTCTACTGAAGTTATACAATGAAAAGGAGTAAGCTGAACAGGGTAAATTACAAAATGTAAATTTTGAGTAGAAAAGGAAAACCAGGAAGTGGAATGGAGCTAAGTCCTGTGTTCAAGGAGATAAACGGATTAAGAAATGGAATAAAGGGAGTGGTGACCTCAGGGTAAGATCCCACCCAGCTAAATTTCCAACTTATGAAAAAGAACTGAAGAAAAGCTTGGATCTGAGTGTTGTGGGGCACACCTTTAATCCCAGCATTGGGAAGGCAGAGGCTGGCAGATCTCTGAGTTTGAAGTCAGCCTGGTCTACGAAGCAGGTTTCAGGACAGCTGAGCTTAGGCAGTAAAGGATAGAAAGCTGGTGAAGATATCATTGAACAAGGGGGCCCTGGTCCAGCCCCAGCAAGTAGCAGAACTTGGCAGCTTTGGCCATGTGGTTCTGGATAGAAGAAATTGGTTATGGAATTTACCTCCATGCCTTAAAAAAAAGCCACTGATGCCAGGGATGTGTCAGGGGTGTCCCTGAATGTAGGCCTAGTAAAGAGGCCACTGGGTGAAGCTATGAAGGTGAAGTCTGGATTGCCTTGGAGAACCCAAGATGTTAGAGATGCCAGAGTTGTGGGATACCTGCTGAGGAGAGCCGCTAACAGGGAGTGGAACCAGTCCAAGAGAAAAAAGTGTGTAGCAGTCAACAAAGCTAAACAGAGTTGGAGATCTGAAGAGTGTTTTAACATCAGACATGGAGATGCAGAATTTGAAGTTTGCCCAGCTAGTTTTTGGTTTTACTTTGTTTGGTCCAGTATTTCTTCACTCTGCTCCCTTCCCTACATTTCGAAATGGTAATGTATATCCTGTGCCATTATATGTTGAAAGTATGTGATTTGCTTTTTGATTTTGATTTTTACAGGTGATTACAGTTAAGAGATTGCCATGCATCTCAGAAGAGACTTTGGACTTTGAAATAAGTTTGAGACTGTTATATACTATGGAAACTTTTGAAGTTGGACTGAATACATTTTTGCATTGTGACATGGTTATAAGCCTTTGGGGGCCAGGGAGTGGAATGTTGAAAATGACTCCCAAAATGAGTGGAACTCTTAGGAGATGTGGCCTTGCTGGAGGAAGTGTGTCACTGTGGGGGTAGACTTTGAGTTCTCTTTTGCTCAAGCTTCCCTCAGTGTGACAATCGGTCTACTTCCTGATGCCTGCAAGATGCAGGACTCTCATCTATTCCTCTAGCACTACATCTGCCTACATGTTGCCATATTCCCTGCCATGATGATAATAGACTGAACCTCTGAAACTGTAGGTGAGCCACCTCAATTAAATGTTTCTTTTATAAGAGTTGACATGGTCATGGTGTCCCTTCACAGCAATAAAAACCCTAACTAAGATACTTCCCTAGGTATATGTGCACACAACTACACTTACTTATATCACACAAACCACACAACATACATGCCAACTCATCATCATCATCATCATCATCATCACAATCATCATTATCCAATAAGATGGTTCGGGAAAAGTCATGTCGATAGTACAATGGTCATATGACCAGGTTTACTGAGATGGCTACAAGTTTTTCACTCTGATTCTAAATATATATTTCCATCACAAGCTGATTCACTATTTCAGTCAATTTTTTTCTTTAATAGAATAGAAATTAACTAAAATTGAACCATTTGAATTTTCACAAAATTTTTACTACTTATCTAAATATTTTAAGTTCATTTAATTACCTAATAAGCAAATTTTTTAAAAAAACTGGTTGAAAGGACAGTCAACAGAATCACAAACAATTGTATGATGGTGCATCACTATAATCTCAACACCTGAGAGGCTGGGGCAGGGGTGCAGAAGTTCAAGACCTACCTGGAATGCAGAGTGAGACCCTATCTTAACCTCCCTTTCTTTAAAAATGAGAGAGACTCACAGTTGCCCTCTACTACTTCTTCTGACATCCAGAATGTCATCTAAATATACTTCTACACTCTGTTATTTTGTTATCTCCTTCCAGGAGACAATTCTATTTCATAGATACATTTATTATGAAGATGCCTTTTTAAAGGTAAATTATTATAATGAAAAGCATATATACATTTAAAGAGTATGCAACTCAAATTTCACTGAGCTCAGGGTTTGCTGACATTGACAAACCACTCAACTCTTGCTCTTTTCATTTACAAGGTCATTAGGCAAGCTCAATGGACTACAGTCTATATGTGCAGTGGGACACATTTGAAGACTCTTAGAATCTATCTGTAAATAATTAGACTCTTCCAAACAAATAGTTCATATGTATTAAAGACTTGACTCCAACGTCTCTACAATTATATTACCCAGTGTAAGTGTGAAATCTGGGCAGTTTATCATTGTCAACGGGTTTTCCTAAGAGAATAATCTTTAGAGAAAATAATAACACACATTTCTGTTGGTAACTTGGCTCTATTATCAAGATATGAGATGAATTAATATTTCTGACTTATCCACATTAAACATAGATGCAGTTAGAAAGTTTGTTTCAATGTCAAAATACAAGATAGAAGAGGCTAAAATAAAAGTCAGACCATATGAAGTATAAAATAAGTGTTGGTTATGAAAATTCCTGTATACCTTATTGCCACAGCTAGTGATGATTCTTAGGCACCAATTCCTCCAAAACATTGTTTTCTGTATTCTTATATTTTTTTTCTACTTACTCTTTATAGTCAGATACAGTTGTAACATTGAAAGGCTCACATACAACACATTTCAAAATTTACTAGCATAAAAACATAACTCCCTTTGGGAACCTTAGCATGGCTTTCTTGGATTCTTGCCTACACTGATATTTCATAGGGCTCTATCCAGGAGTGAGGTCTAGGAAAAAATCTGATGACTGACCGATTTTTCATAAAACAATGTAGTTAAGTCCCTTAGCAATATGGTGCTAAGACCAGGAACGTGAAATTTCTCCCTTTGTTTCCTTTCAAAGAGATCACAAAGCAGGACCTAACCAGTTTAATAATCCCAACAGAAACCAAGTGAGAAAGAGTTATGAGCATAGCTGGGGAAAACAGAACGGTATAGAAGAAAGCTGACACACACAGGCAGAGACAACCAGTCACCAGCCTCACTTGCACTGGTCTACAAACCACGATGTTGGGGAAGGAGAGAGGGTTAGGAGCTAGAGGAAGGGTTGTTTGTGATGTAGCGATTTTCCTTTGGGTTTTTCCTTTTAATCCTGGGGTGATGAAAACACAGCCTTCTCACAGACAATCTGACCTATGGTCAACATTATAAATCACTCTCCTAACCTCGTAAGATGAAGGTCCACCATGAAGATCTGTAATCAACCCTGTAACCCAGCCCAACCACATCAATTTTAGGAGAAGAAATAAACCACTCCAGCATGTTTATGTTCAACCCTACACAAGAAGTTCCAAGACTGCTTCTCTTCCCTCAGAAAACTTTAGATACAAAAATGCTACTTGAAGACATTATTTGTTAACTTTTAAACATAAATCTCCATCAACAGTTTTTTAAACTGATTAAAGTGGGAAGCAAAACAATGAAAATATCAATACAATAGAGGTAGCATTCGAGTTAACACCTCAGAATTTAAAATAATGAAATTTTTTAAAAAATTAATTTTTGAATTAATGTAAGAGTTTTGCCAGGTATCTCAAACTACTTCTAGAATAGCCTTTACACCATCCTACCAGACTGGCTCACACATTTCTCTTGTACAAGATGAAAAACCAAAATGTAAAAAGTTTAAAAAGTCCAGAACAGCTCAAATAGGTGCCAGAAAAGTGTCAAAAAAAACAACGGCTCCACAGAAGAATAAAGTAATAACATATCACGGGACTGCAAAAGTGACAAAATGATTCCAAACTTAGAAAACCTTTTTAATTCTATATTGGCAAGAATACTGCTAGATTATTACAATGATCTGGCTGTCATATTTTGTACTATAACAGTAAAATTACATAGTATTTAATGGCAACATTTGGCTCAGCAATTATGAACTATGAAAAAAATTGCAAAAGCAAATTCTTGAAACAATTGAAGGAGGAAAACGTGACACTAGCAAATGATAATATGTATCAAAGGCAAACGAGTCAGAATAGTTTTACAGCTTCAGAAAACACAACCACACAGTTTATACTTTACTCTCTATAGAGAAAACTGGTTACACAGAGGCAGAGGTGGCCAGGTGTTACTTTGAATCTCCAGGCAGTACTGTGTGATCCTGTGCCAAAGGAACAGTGGCCAAACACCATGATGTAATAACATAAATATAAATCAATACATAACTGTCGGCTCAACTTTTTATTTTCAATTTTAAGACATTACCAAAAATTATTTAGATTTAAATTTAGCATGCAACAAAGATGCACATCCATTCTTCATTAGCCACTATCAAGCATATCCTGAGTTTTTGAGAGTTCAAGTATGTAAATAAGTCAGATATTTAAAATAGAATTAGATACATGTTAGCAAACATGTACATAATTGTTTTTTAATAGTATTTCCTAGAATAAAACAAGAAAATCTTAAGAACAAATAGCCACACCAGAATTGAATTTGACAAGGCTAATGCTATATCATTAATATTTTTCAGATTTCCATACATCATTTTTACGTGTAAAAAAAAATGGCATGTAGTCCAGGAATAGTATAGTACATACCAATAATCCCAGCACCCAGAAAGCAGAGGCAGGTGTTTCTCTGTGAGTTCAAGGCTAGACTGATCTACATAATCAAGTGCAAACCAGCCAGGGTTGCATAGTGAAATCCTGTCTCAAAACTAAACCAGGTGTGGTGACACACTCCTTTAATACGAGAGCCCAGGTAACAGAGTTCTTGGGTCTCTGTGAGTGGGAGACCAGCCTGGTCTATACAGTGAGGTCCAGAACAGCCGGGGATACATAGAAATGGCATGTGCTGTTTGGACCACACACTCAAAAGGATAGTTCTGGTTCTTTGCTTCCCAGAACTCTCAGGGTTGTTAATTAATCCACCTAGCTATCATTTATTTAAATATATATTATGTCCCCAGGTGAGGGCACAAACTTTCTCTTTTAAATGTCTCCCTAAGGTCTACAGATTTTAAATGCATTCACACCCTGCCAACCAGGCTATTATTTTAATATTTTCCATTATATCTAAGGCCTTATTTTGTGGGGACTTATATTAGATTAAGGTTAGATTCGTTTGTTTTGTTTCATTTAGTAATTGATAAATAATAAGTTCTCTCTATCTACTGGTAACTATGTTTCATTATCTACACATGTTAGTAATTGCTCTTCCAGTAGATACATGCAGCGAAGAACCATAATAATCATTCATGTTCAAGATGCATAAAGATTTCCTATTGTCCCTATCCCATTACTTGAGTAATTATTCTTTGTAGCACTCACCACTCCCTAACACTTAAAACTGAAGTAAGGCTTGAGAATTTGCCTTTATAAAGTAGTACTGCATTAGGATTCTCCAGAGAAGCAGAATGGAAGAACTAATAATATACATATACACATACACATACATATACACATACACATACACATGCATATACACACAAACATGGGGTGGGGGGGAGAGGAGGAGAGGAATTGGCTCATGTGATTAAAGATGCTTAGAAATCAGGCCATCTGTAGTCTGAGGTTCTCAGAACCAAATATGAATGGTTTGAGTTCTAGGACAAGAAGGAAGGCATGAGAGGCTGTAGAGATGTCTCAGCAGTTAGGAGCACTTTATCTTCTTGCAGAGGACCTGGGTTCAGTTCCCAGCACCTACATGGTGGTTCCCATTGATCCATAACTCTAGTTCCAGGGAATCCAGCACTCTCTTCCGACCTCTGCACACACCAGGCATGCACACGGGGCACAAACATACATGCAGGCAAAATGCTCATATTATACATATTATAAATAATTCTAGAAACTGAAAGGGAATAGAGGCATAAGAAGAGCAATGACCTTTGTTAATTACTCTGCTGTTGCTGTGATAGAAGACCATGACAAAAGCAACTTAGGGAAGGAAGCGCTTCTTTGGCTTATGGCTCTAGAGGAAGGAGTCCCTCATGGCAGAAAGGCATCGCAGCGGACAGGGCAGCAGGGGCTGAAAGCTGAGAGATCGCATCTTCACAGGAAAACATGAAGCACAGAGCAAACCGGAAGCGGGGTAAAGTGACGAAATCTCAAGGCCCATCCCAGTGACATACTTCTTCCAGCAAAGAAGGCCACATGTCCTAAAGCTCCCCAAACAGCGTCCCCCACTGGGGACCAGGTGTTCAAACCGCTGAGGCTACGGCAGTCATTTGTCCTTCAACCCCCAGTTATGGTAAAGGTTCTGGCACAAAATAAAAGCAGGAGAAGACCAACGACCCAAATCAAAGATCATCAGGCGGCAGGACGAGCTTCTTCTTGCCATCCAGCCTTTTCTAGCACGTTGAAAGAGACCCACATTGAGGGGGCGACCTGCTGCATCCAGCCTGACTCACATGTTAATTTTCTCCAGTTAGCACCCTCCCAGATGCAGCCAGAATAATATTTAATCAAGTATCTGGGCACCCCATACTCCAGTCAGACACAACTGCACTGTTGCTACTGCTCTTGGGACTAACCTTTGAGAACCACTGGTCTCCTCCATGAATAGTTATTTCTGTTTACCAGGTAAATGTGAGCCATTGTTCAAATTCTAATGCCCTCTATACATCACTTGGGTTTGTCCATCTGTAAAGATGTGTTGTTGGTACACCCATCCACCTCGGTATTCACTTAACTTCCAATCCATCTGCAGTTTACGGAAACAGGAACAAATTATTCCCTGCTGGTAGGCTGACAATCAGAAAGCTCTCTTTTCAATTAAATGAAACGTGCTAAATATTTTCTCACAGACACTGAGGGTCGGGCCTCGGAGAAGAGAAATGTCAGTCTTCCTGTTTCCTTTGGACTTCCTCACAGCAGCTACTTATTTTCTGCCAGGCAGAAATCCTTAATTCTGGGTGACAGAGTATAGGCAATCGAAGTCCAACTGAATTTAATGTTCCAACAAAGTTGCTCACTTTCCTGAAAGCAAATCTTTACACAACAGAAACTTCACAGGATAATTTTGACGGCTCTTGCCAGTGAAAGATAGAAATGGCTTGCTTTTTAATGCTCTGATCAAAATTATTATTAGAAAAGTATTTAAAATATGGTAGATTTGAAAGAGCGGTCTCAGAAAACCTGTAACCACCAAATAAACAGAATGACTTCTTGATGAATAAATTACACTTCAAAGAGAGTTAAATGCTATTATTCACTGGCAAAAGACAAGAAAATAGGTGCAAAACACTGTAAGTGCTTTGTAGTTCACTGGGAAACTTCTAAGAAAAACATTTTATTACTGAACGACACCCGGGCAAAGCTACCCACCAGTCTTAGCTCTGGGAGTAAAACGGTGGAGCTACAGATAGCCTGGAGTGGTATTCTAGGCAATTAATCCATGGCAGTTATTTATAACATAGCACATGTGGGTGTGACAAAGCACATGAAAGGCCCTCAAAGTGCACATCTGGGCCACCTGATGCCCTTCGAGAAATGAACAATGGATCCCTGAAGACTGAAAAAGTCATAGTCGGAGTTGGGGGGGGGGACAGAAGATGGAAAGGAAAGATTAAAAGGTTGACGGCATTCTTTTTTCTTCTCCTGAAGCTAATTTATTTTTCTTTGAGGTGGAAGTATTCTGCCTTGAGGCTGGTGTAAAGCAGCCATGGCTGGGAACCACATTCATCACACCAAGGAAAAGCACCACAAAGGAGACAGCGTGATAAATACCTTTTTCAGAACCCAGGGTAGAGTGTTCAGAAACAACGATAAGAATTTCTTTATCTCTTGGAAGCCTGGGATCCGGTTTAGCCAACTTTTCTTCTAAGCACCCCATCTATCCATTGTTTACGACATTAACCCTCTTGATTATATGGTGCTTCATCACATTCTAAAGAGGCTGATAGAGTTGTTCGTGGACCTAGGACACACATGCAAGCTATCGTTTATGGCGACTCCTGCCTTGCAGAGTCCATGGCCTTGACCCAGCCCCATAGATCAATGTAGGGCCAATAGAGATCACCGGCAAGGGACAAGGTTAACCCTCTCATCAGTGAGATTAGACTTTAGAAGCTAATATCTGATCCTGAGTTCTAGAATCAGACTGATCTGCCTTTGAATTTTATCTCCAAAGACAAAGTTACGTGACCCTCTGTGACTTAACCTCTGGTAACCTCAATTTCCTCACGTGTAAAATGAAGCTAATTATGAACTACACCTCAAAGGGTATTTGTGAGCTGAATGGGAGACACTATAGTAAAGAGGCTGTGTGGGTCACATAGCAATTGTTCCAGTTATGGTTACCGTATTTCATTTTTTGTCATCAAGTGTTCCAAAGTGACTTTCAGTAAACTGATTTGTCAAATTAATTTACCTTCTACCCATTCCTGTGTTAAGCATTTGAACTGACATCTGTAGTCTTCTAAATCAGTGGTTCTCAACCTGGGGGTCCCAACTCCTTCGGGGTCACATATCAGATATCTTGCATATCAGATGTTTTCATTACAATTCATAACAGTAGAAAATTCCAGTTATGATATAACAAGGAAAATAATTTTATGGTTGGGAGTCTCCACAACATGTATTAAAGGGTCGCAGCATTAGGAAGGTTGAGAACCACTGATCTAAATGCTCTGAACAAAAGACTATTTTAGAAGGATTGCTGGGGTTTTATTGGTAGGGGAGATGTTTTGTTTTTGAAAGTCTCACTATATAGATTAGGCTGACTTTGAACTCAGAGATCTGCCTGCCTCTGCTTTCCGAGTGCTGAGATTAAAGTCATGTGCTACCACATATGACTATCTGTTGAGTCTTATGCTTAACTAATAAATTTATTCACTAGTCTGTCTGGGGGCACTACAGTTACTATCAAACTTTAATGAATTAAACTAATATTTAGTAATAATTTAATAAAGAATATACACTTTTATAAAAATAAAAGCAAAACCTCACAGTTATTTCTGTGAAGCCTACTTTAAATGTTTTGAAAAGACAGTACAAAAGTGATTTCTGCAAAACTAAATAAAACCGTAGGTTGAGGGGGAAATTACACACTCCTCTAAGAATTATTACAAATAGATTGCTTCTCAGGCACTTTAATCATGTCCTATTACAAAGAAATCGTGAGTAGAAAGTATAAAGGATGTGTTTTAGACATTACCTATGGAAAAAGATGCTGTAGAACTCATCAGCAGGCCAGTATATTGAGAAACCCTGGCCCCACATCAACAGGTTGATCATAAGATATCTGTACTGCCAATGAGGGCCATTTTCTTTCAAACCACCACAGTCCCCATAGGGAGTGGCGCTATTAGGAGGTGTGGCTTTGTTGGAGTAGGAATGGCCTCGTTGGAGGAACTGTATTACTGTGGGGGTGGGCTTTGAGGTCTCCTTTGCTCAAGCTACATCCAATGTGACAAAGAGTTTACTTCCTTTTGGCCTGCAGATCAAGATGTAGAGCTTCCAGCTGCCTCTCCACCACCACGTCTGCCTGCATGCTAACATGCTTCCTGCCATGAGGATAAGGGACTAAACTTCTGAAACTGGAGGCAAGCCATGTAGCTAGAGTTTTCCTGCCTGGCCCACAGTCAGGACAAATCTCTCTCACCTGCCAGTCCTACAGCTGCTCAGACCCGACCAAGTAAACACAGAGACTTATATTGGTTACAAACTGTATGGCCATGGCAGGCTTCTCGCTAACTGTTCTTATAGCTTAAATTAATCCATTTCTATAAATCTATACCTTGCCACGTGGCTCGTGGCTTACCGGCATCTTCACATGCTGTTTCTCATCATGGTGGGTGCTGGCAGTATCTCTCTGACTCAGCCTTCCACTTCCCAGCTTTATTCTCCTCCTTGTCCTGCCTACACTTCCTGCCTAGCCAATGGCCAATCAGTGTTTTATTTATTGACTAATCAGCAACACATTTGCCATACAGAACATCCCACAGCAAAGCCACAATTAAATGTTTCCCTTTATAAAAGCTAGATCTTGGTGGCTAGCTTTAGGAATGTAATCTAACAGTTTTTAACAAAGCACAGGGAATGGGGGAGAAGGGTAAGTCCTGCCAGAGCTGTGTTTGTGATGCTCAGGCTGGCTAGAGTGCCTTCAGTAGGTCCAGGGTGGGGCCCAGGAAGTGAATAGAAAGGTTGTTGGATACATCTAAAGGATAACTAGATTAGGGGGTGGATATTGAGATATATTGCCTAACCAAAGATAATGTGAGTTACAAATGTGAGCCACATCTTCAATAGTCCCATTTTCAAAAGAAGTTTCTTTATTCTATTTCTTATTGAAAGTGGATTTTTATACAATATATTCTGATTAGTTTACCCTCCTCTGTCTCCTCCAAGATCCTCCTCACCTCCTTTCCTACCCAAATCCAAAAAGAAATTTCTTAATAGTACATTTTAATTTCTTTTTTTTTTAAGGTCTATTCTCCAAAGAGATTGTGACTTAATCAGGAACTTTATCTTTTTTTTAAGTTGGGAGAAGGTTCTTTTTTTATTATATTTCCTCATTTTATTTTATATGTGTTTTGGCTGCAAGGATGTATGTGCACCATACACACACTTGGTGTCCATGGAGGTCAGAAGAAGATATCAGATCTTCTGGAACTGGAGTTATAGATGGTTGTGAGCCATCATGCAGGTACTGGGAGTTGAACTTCGGTCTTCTACAAGATCAGCCAGTGCTCTCAACTGCTGAGCCACCTCTCTATCCCTATTTTCTTAGTATTCTACTTTATTTTGACCAATAAGTTCAAAATACTATTATTTTAGCCAGGCAGTGGTGACACATACCCTTAATCCTAGCATTCAGGAGGCAGAGGCAAGAGGATCTGTATGAGTTCAAGGTCAATCTGGCCTACAGAACTAGTTCCAGGACAGTCAGGGCTGCACAAAGAAACCCTGTCTTGAAAAACAGATAAATAAACAAACAAAAACTATTATTTTGACATATAGTCAAAATAAAAATTATTCATATAAGGTTCTCCATCATTTTATCTTTTATATATTTTCAGCACTTCCTGTTTGTGTGCCCAACTGCAAATACTCAGCAATCATATGTCATACTGTGATAAACAGAATGCAAGCAGTTGGCTGTCTTGGTGATATAGGCTGTCTTGGTTATGTCATATGTCTTGGTGAGGTACAATATCTTGGTGATGTGGCTGTCTTGGTGATGTAGGGTATCTTGATGATGTCACATGTCTTAGTAATGTAGGGTGTTAGTGATGTCAGGTGTCTTGGTGATATAAGCTATCTTGGGTGATGTAGGATGTCTTGGTGATGTAGGATGCCTTGGTGATGTAGGGTATCTTGGTGATGTCATCTGTCTTGGTGATATAGGATGTCTTGAAGATGTCATATGTATTGGTGATATAGGATGTCTTGGTGATATAGGCTGTCTTGATGATGTCACATGTCTTGGTGATGTTGGTTATGAATCTGGCTATGGAACTATCTTTTAAGGTTCGCACCACTAAGTACTTAAGAGAAGGAGATCATTATGAAGACCATAAAGGAGATTGGATGAACATGGAAAATCCAGGATGGATATGACACTCAGATTCAAAGTTTACAGACTGCTAGTTAGGGAAGTACAGGTAAATATTCATTTTTTTTTCTGTATCTGAGAATCGAACCCAAGGCCTTGCACTTGGTAGGCAAGCACTCTACCACTGAGCTAAATCCCCAGCCCCCAGGTAAATAGTCAAAGGAAAACCCGTGAAAATGATTTCCAGACAAACAAAAAGAAATGAAGTTTGAGAAGTCTTGCTAGACAAGGGTAAGAAGTTGTCTGCCATGTTTTTCAGATTAACTCTAAACTAAAGTCCCCAGAGTGTTTATACTCACTTTTCAGAAACCCACAGAACAGAAATGCCTTCACATGGAAAGTAACCTGCGAGGTTTAAAAGCACACCGTAGCGGCATTTCCAAATGGTTCATTCTATGTATGGCCTTTTTGCATTCATCACACTATTAGTGTGTGTGATGAATTAGTGAAAACACATTTTGGAGACTGAAATAATCTGAAAAAATAGTTTAACAAAGAATGCATGCACATTTTCCTTTGGGAAATCCACCAATGTTTTTTTAGATGTCAATAATAAAATATTCTAACCAGGAATGTCATTGTCCCAAATGCTGTAAATCAAACAAAATATTTGTGAAGGAAAGGTCCTTAATGCCTCACCAAACACTTACATCAATGAAAAAAACGAGAGTAGAATGTCAGAGGTTAATAGGGATGTGTGAAGTATCAGATGCCAGCCTTTCTTATACACTGTGTAAAGATTCTATTGGAACCCAGTTTTTTCATCTCAAACCTAAAGTTGTACCTCAGTTAACATATAAATCTATCATATATCCTAAGTGTTCTCATCTTCTCTCTGACCTGATGACCACAGATGGCATAAAATTAGCTTCTAAGGCAATTGCATAGGCACTGATAAAGTTCTACTCATTTCATTTAAAAATTAATTCTGTGGGGTGGAGAGATGGCTCAGCAGATAAGAGCATGTGCTGCTCTTGCTGAGGACCTGGGTTCAGTTCCCAGCACCCACATTGGTGGACTCATCAACAACTGCCTATAACTCCAACTCCAGGGAGTCCAGTGCCTTTTTCTGGACTCCATGGGTACCTACATTCACACATGCACAAACCCCCATACTGGCCCACATACATCCTCATAATTTTAAAATAAATCTTTAAAAAACTGAATTACTTAGCATATGAAGATGATGGTAGCCCTCCACAGTTGGCTCTTGTTTATGTGACAGAGACACTGCATTTTCACCGTTCTGTGTTCAGGGCAAAGTAGCCAAGGAAATCTAGGATAGGAATTAGAAAAAAATAGTAGCTCAAACTACCTGGGCATCTGTTTTTTTATATTTACATAATGACTATATATTATTGATTTTAAAATGTATAAATTAGCCAGGCAGTGATGACACATACCCTTAATTCTAGCACTCAGGAAGCAGATCTCTAAGTTTGAGGTCAGCTGGTCTACAGAGATAGTTAGAGGATAACCAGTGCTATAGAGAAACCCTGTCTTAGGGGGAAAAAAATGTAAATTTGTACCTCCTTTGGGGATAGATCCAAAAGGTATTTGGAATTCACAAAATAATTTTTAGCAAAGTAAACAGATACTCAATTTGTCTTTGACAGGTTTAATAAATACTGTTATTAATTAATATAGCCAATCAAAACAATAGTCAGGCAGGGCAGTGGTGGTGCACACCTTTAATCCCAGTACTCAGGAGGCAGAGACAAGCAGATCTCTGTGAGTTCAAGGTCAGCTTAGTCTACAGAGTGAATTCCAGGACAGGCTCCAAAGCTACACAGAAACTCTGTCTCAAAAAAAAAAAAAAGGTAAGGTACATAAAAATATTACACTAGAACAAAGAATCAATTTATTTACATGCTAATAGCTAGTGCAAAATTTTTCAATAGATTTGTACTCATTCTTTCAACTAATTATTTCAATTTTCAGTATGAAAAGCCTTCTGTTAGGTTGTGGCAAACAAACTAGTACAATCATTTGTTATTACGTTCAAAATATGCACATTTTGCTTACTTTCAAATGCAACTGCGAGACCAATACACAAACATTTAAAAAAAAAAGTCAGCCGGATGATGGTGGCACATGCCTTTAATCCCAGCACTTGGGAGGCAAAGGCAGGCAGATCTCTGTGAGTTCCAGGCCAGCCTGGTCTACAGAGTGAGTTCCAAGACAGCCAGAACTGTTACACAGAGAAAACCTGTCTCCAAAAAACCAAATAATAATAATAATAATAATAATAATAATAATAATATAATAGTAATAATAAAAACCATGCACCCCTCACCCTCAGTCCCTCAGTGCCCAGCCTACTCTTTCTGTCACAGGTGAGTCTAGCTTTTCTCTAGCTCTTCTGCCATTGTAGAGAGAGGTGTCAGACAAACCGCTACTCAGATCCTGTGGCATCTCAGGGCTATTTTCTCTTCCTTCTGATTATTATTATTATTACTGGTTCTTCTGGCTGTATAAGTACCCTCTCATTTATTCTCCACAGAGGATAATAATTTATTATCTGCAGAGGAATGAACTCTGCAGTTTTCCTCTGCAGAGTTACTTCTTTAACACAGGTGAACTGGTGGCTACTTGTTTGCTGATCCTATCTTACAAATAAATGTCAGGCAAGAGAACCACAGGACATGCCAAATAAATGTAACAGTGAGGAAGCTATAGGAGCTCAAAAGTATTGATGCCAATGAAATAAAAACAGGGAGTTACTATCGTTACCTTCCCAGTGTTTGACTGGCTGGAGCATTGTATTACAGAAAGGGCATCATCAGTGTGTAAACTTCCCCAAAATGTATGGTAATTCATATTGTCATCTTCAAGATCAGTGTGGATCAATCATGGATGTAAATTATTTGACATCCAGTTACTTTATTCTCTGACTATTTGCAGATGTCCAGTTTCAATAATTGCTCATATCCTCTGCTGGATATTTTGCATTAAAATGTAAATCTCCTCAGATTTCTCTTTGTGCCTCTGTGCAAACTCCATAAACAATCTATAACATCTCCTGTCTTTGATTCCCTCAAACAATACTCAGAATGGCCTGCGCTCTAGCAGAAGAGGGAGAATGTAGTAAACTGGGTAACTGAGAAGAACTTACTAGAAAAATTGTCTACGAATTAACAGTAATCAGTGTTGGGGAAAACAGCAAAGAACACCACTGAATTCCAAGGACAAGCAACTCATGAAGATGTTACTACATATGTAATGGGCAACGAGCAGCGTAGTCTTACAGGATTGGATTAAGCCAGTAGCTTCTCTTTCTTCTATCCCCGATGAGACTTCTCATAGGTATAACACAAGAAATGCTCATATGAGCACACTGCATCCCAGTCAGTCTCCCCGCTCCCCCAAACTTGGAGAGTGGTGGGAATGGGTTTGATGGAGCAAATAAAGAAATACAAGGCACACCTGAGCCAAAGTTACTGAGAGTTTGGAGACAATAAAGGTAGTGATCCCACCCCTTTACCTCCCTTCCCTCTATTACCATCTCTGAAAAATTCCAACTCAGTGGCTTCTATCCAAGGGCATCTCCTCCAGTAAGGTAGGTCTACCAGGCTCCATTAGCATGTTTTTAAAGGTTTGTTTATTGTTATTTTATGTAAACAGATGTTTTGCCCATGTGCAGGTCTACCCACCACCTGTGTCTCTGGTGCCCACTGAGATCAGAAGGGGGCACCAGATCCCCCAGAACTGGACTTAGAGACATTTGTAAGCCACCATGCAGGTTTTGGAAACAAACCCTGGTCCTCTGGGAGAGTAGCAGGTGCTCAAAGCTATCTCTCCAGCCCTAACATAGGTTTTTAATGCAACAGAGTTACCATGACATTGTACAGGGTATTTAGTAGACTCCAAAGAGAAACTCCAGCATTGTGTCACTTGCTGGACAGCCCCTGAACAGTCCCTGAAGACTATTTCTCTAACGTATTGATTCCTGGACTGAAAACTATCTCATCTTCAGTGGTTAGAGTGAGCTTCTCATCAGTGGGGAATCTTCATCATTGTTCACAGAAATGACCTTTCTGCCACTTTGGAGTGGAGTTTGAGTGGCAGCTGATGTCTTTTCATATACCCCATCTCCCTGATCACAGGAGTTCAGCTAGAAGTGAGGAAGTAACTCAAGCTGAAGCGGGCACACTACTATCCTTCTTCCAAGTAGGTCCTTGACCAAAGAGCACTTATCCAAGTCGTCACTTAGTATTTGGGGGCTGGAAACTACAAAGACCAACATTAATCACTTTGTGGCCATGGTGAACAATGGACAGGAGCTCTCCTCTTCGTGGCCCTGATTTAAGGCACCACAATGGATGTCTGAAAACATGAGGCCTTTGTTAGTCTGTTGTTCTCAACATGATCTTACCTCCCATAGGAGGAAATTAGTACATGCATATTTCTTCTTGCATGAAAGAATATTCTCTTTTTCTTAGAATATTTAACTTCTGCTCTTCCATTAAATATTTCAGTTCAAAAATTACTTCTATAGGAAAACTCTCCTTACTTCTCTCCATTTCTTACACTGAAAATTACATTTTTGCCAACGGAGGCACATGTAGTAATTCACAAGTAAATTAAGACACAAGAATTTAAACACAGGGTGTAAAATTCTGGTGAATACAGAAACAATTTAATAAATAAGGAGAAGGGCTGCGTGCATAGCTCACTGGTAGAGGACTTGTGTCACACACAAGAGGTTCTGAATTCCATTGTGGGGTGGGGAGGAATTTCGATCGTGCAGCAAGGACAACACATGCAAAAGTCCTGAAGCAACAGCATGCATTCGAGTCAGAGAACAGCAGGAAGCCTGGGTGATGTTACTGTAAAGTGAAGAAAGGAAGGAAGAGGGAGAAAAGAAGAGAGTGGGAGCAGAGAGTGTAAGGTCTTGAAAGTCATCATAAGGACTACCTTTTATTCCAAGAAAGCAGAAATCCACTGGAGAATTTTAACAGAGGTGTAAAATCATCAGTCGTGGTGGTGGCACTGAGCCATCTTGCCTGCCTTTATTTTGTTTTTTTAAATAGTTAAAAAAAAAAAACTAGGTAAATGAAAAGTAAAGCATGTGTTACACCAGCGTGTATGTAGTGTGCTGTGCAATGCTGTGCAGAGTCGCGGAGCCCTCAACTGTTACGAGCAGTGCTCTTAACAAGCATGTTAGCTCCAGACACACACAGCCATCGTCGAGAGCTGAGGCCAAGAGCAGGAATCTGAACAGGCACAAACTCTCATGAGGCACAGCAGTTTTCTATAATCTTTCTAAATAATCTTTAGACCAGCTTCTATGGACCCCTCAGGACTGGGACCCTAATAAAGTCCATGCCTATGAAAGCTATTTATAAACCTTTTCTGAGGTTACACAAATATATCGGCTCAAGCACTGTGTAAATAAAAGTTGTAACATATTCCTTTAGGGATATCTGAGTATTAACAGATCTGAAAACTATCTTTATATAGTTTATGCTTTGTCAAATAAAATGTAACCCAATGATATTATTTTAAAATATCATATACACATACATATCTGCTACAATAATTCTGTACCATCATGATAACCACCACCATATATGCTCCAGAAACTACCCCAAACATTTCATATCATCTTCCCAGCTAACTCTCACAGAACATTGTAAGACAACTATTATCATTCCTATCTTAGATAAAAACCACTGGGATTCCTTAGAACTAAATGATGTCTCTGTTGTTTCACAATTATAAAATGGTAAAACTAGGATTCATATCTAAGCCCCCTTTGCCTATAAAGCCAATGTGTGCTGAAAAGCAGCTAGACAGACAGACAGACTCAGGGAAAGATAGAAATACAACACATTTTATTCCCCTCTCCAAGTTACCACTTTTTGAATGGATTGATGTGGACAATGTAAGAAGTTTCTACTAATCGGCCTGAAACCCAGTGATGAGTCCCAAAAATACATCAAGAATCTCTTATGCAATAGTCCAATTTAAAGTCATCATTACCTCAAAAGACATGGAAATTGTTACCAGTGGCTTTGCCACAATTAGCTGCTGGGGAGACCTGGCATATGTAAAAAGAGCAGTGAAGTAATAGGTTTTAAGATCATATATGTCCCCACACTATTTATGGAGCTCAGAATAAACCTCTAACTGCATTATTAAACATCCATGGTTTTCATTTATTCAAGCTCACACTCAACTCATTATTTCTCACATATTAACTCTGACCGTGATATAAGTCACCAAGTAGTAGACTACATTTCAAGCTCACCTTTAGGACTCTAGTGAACCCATAAAAGCTGTATTTATGTATGTGATAGTTTCTGCTTTCAATGGAAAGTGAGTTAACATATTAATAAAATGTTCTGTTTAGTACACACAGTCAAA
Source organism: Peromyscus eremicus (assembly GCF_949786415.1). NCBI lineage: Eukaryota > Metazoa > Chordata > Mammalia > Rodentia > Cricetidae > Peromyscus > Peromyscus eremicus. The sequence goes on along the minus strand of NC_081424.1, from coordinate 32,903,529 downwards.
TGTATGTCATTATAAAGGGTTGCTTTCTCAAAATAGAATTTTGAAAAGCAATCATTGCCCAGATCAAATTATACGTAGACATGAGGAAATTAAAGTTTAAATATTAATTTAAATGAGTAATATAAATTCATCTTTTAAAGGTAAAATTTGGAGACACACCATTGAAACAAGTCTTCTAGCTGGAGATGCAGTTTGGCAGGAAAGGCCTTGCCTAGCATATGCAAGGCAGTCTTCTAAGAATGTAGACTTTCTTCAGTTTGCTTGCTTGCTTGTTTGTTTGTTTGTTTGTTTGTTTGTTTATGGGAGAAGGCACTTGCAGAAGTGGGTTTCTCCTTCTACTATGTGGGTTTTAGGAATCAAACTCAGGTCTTCAGACATGGTGGTAAGTATCATTAACCACGGAATCTCTCATAAGCCTAAGAACATAGAGTTTTAAAATGATGATAAAGATGACCTTTCAATTTAACTCAAAACTGGCCTCTTTTTTTAACACAGGCATCAATAAAATATCTGTGTGGGCCTTCATTTTCTTCTCTTTCTTAGTCAATAAATTTTATTTTCCAGAAACTCTTCCCAACAACTGGTTAAACTTAATGACATAAACTAGGAAAGGTTACAAATTCTCTACACATAATACATACGTACTTATTTACACATGCACTTTCAAATGAATATACATGCATCTCAATGAATATATAGAGTAACTTTGAGTATGTATACATCTTGACTCCACAAAAAGAGGTACAAAACAGGCTGCCAAAATGATGAGGGGCCTTGAGGCCAGTGATTACCTAACCTATTGCTGTTCTCTGGCACGAACCATTGAAACAAATGTGCATTAATACTGCATACCATATTTGCATGTCGACTCTCCTAAAATCCAAGTCCTTACTCATCACTAACATCTCCTTAAAGTTTTGAGAAATAAAGACAAACATCTATTAGTCTTAGAAAATTACCAGACCAGAAGAATAGAGATTAAATCCCCACAGCTGTAGAGCCAAGCTCTTTGTTACCCATGCACAGCTTTCTAAATCTCATAAAAACCTCAACATCTGACCCATTTCATTTTTACAGAGAAGGTTCTTTTACCCTGGAAAATATACATTAATATGAGCAGCCTGCAGAGGCACCGAGCAGACTTTCTTTGTGTTTTCTTCCTGCATACCTTACACAGGAAACAGGAGCACTCCTGTGTCTTTGCACACAATAGCACCTGCTGCTGTGACTCTGCCAGTCAGCTCCCATCCCTTTTCAGGGTTGAAACTTTAACTGCTGAAGCAATGCTGCCATCTTCTGTTCACTCCATAGAATGTAATAACATTATTATCAAAAGAATTCTTTTTTTTTTTTTTTTTTTTTTTTTGGTTTTTCGAGACAAGGTTTCTCTGTTGCTTTGCACCTTTTCTGGAACTCGCTTTGGAGACCAGGCTGGCCTCGAACTCACAGAGATCCGCCTGCCTCTGCCTCCCGAGTGCTGGGATTAAAGGCGTGCGCCACCAACGCCCGGCATCAAAAGAATTCTTTAAAAAAAAAAACTGTTAAAATTATTAAATATGACAATGTCGTGACAATTTTGTTTTAAATTTGATGTCTTTAAACTGTAATTATTCTAGAGATGCTTTAGAATCTTTATCTAAACCCAGCAGGATAGATATCAAACTCTGTAGGTCAGTGTTTAGCACTCAGGGTTTGCCATGGTACCATCCATCTCAGGCCCTAACAGGCTTTGGTAATCCCACCCATATGTCCCTGATCCCTGCTGCATATGTCGCTTCCTGCTTGAACCAGCTTTATTCACTTTCTGCAGCTGTCCTCAGAAGACATCCTACATTTCTGGCATTTCAAAAGTCCTAAGGCCTCCATCAGACTTTGGTTCCACTTTTCACAGTATCATGCGGAGCCCGTGACCCATGCAGAAGCTCTACACAAGGAATATGACCTTGTTACATGTTGCCTGGTCTCACTGTTGTGGTTTTTTTCTTTTTTGCTGGGACCTTGATGCAAGTGTCACTGACTCCATAACTTTTGCAATCTGAACTCCTGCAAAAACAGCACTGTTTTCTTGAATATTTTTCCGACCATATTCCAATCACTCCTGCTTCCTAACATGCTGAAATGTAACAGAAATGTCACAAATTCCCATCACCACAGGTAGAACCTGTGCCACCAAGCCCTGACTGCCATGATGGACCATATATTTTAAAACTGTGAACCAAAATAAACCCCTCTTCCCTTAAGTTGCTTCTGTCAGATATTTCATCACAGTGAAGGTAACTAATAAAAAAGGGGGAGGGGGCCGAGAGATGGCTCAGAGGTTAAGAGCACTGGCTGCTCTGCCAGAGGTCCTGAGTTCAATTCGCAGCAACCACATGGTGGCTCACAACCATCTGTAGTGAGATCTGGTGCCCTCTGCTGGCCTGCAGGCACACATGCAGACAGAACACTGAATACATAATAAATAAATGAATTTTTTTTTAAAAAAAAAATGGGTATCAACAGTGGGGTCATGGATGTGAGCAATATGAACATTGATTTGTACATCTTTAGGATATGTTTTCAGGAGTAATGAAGGGGGAGGTATCGGCTACAAAAAGCCCTAATGGTACCACCACAAACCCTGGGTGCTCAACACAGAGCTACAGAGTTTGATGTCTGCCTGCTGGCTGGTGGTCCCATTCTCTCCTGGGCATCCTCCTCCTGCTGCTTACTTTTGTAATGGGAATGCTTACTCTGTGCTATTGTGTGCTGCTACATATAACTCTTTGATTTTACAGGGGCTCACAGTTAAAATGATTGTCTTAAGTGTGACACAACTCTTAACCCAAGCACTCAGCAGGCAGAGGCAGGCAGATCTCTATGATTTGGAAGCCAGCCTGGTCTACATAGTGAGTTCCAGGTCAGCCAGGGCTATGTAGTGAGACACTATCTCAAAACAAGGTAAAAAATTGTCTTGAATCTTAAAAAAGAATGGACTTCAGAATTTTTCTGTTTTGAAACAGGGTCTCCTGTATCCCATGCTGCCTCAAACTTGCTATATGGCTGAGAATAACCTTAAACTTCTGCTCCTCCAGCCTTCACTGTCTAAGTGTCACAGTGTCTCATCTTCATGTGGTGCTGTGAACTGAAGCTGGAGAAAGGCAGGCCTCCACCAGTTGAGATACATTCTCAGCCTGACCAGACTTTTGAACAGGGGAATGATAAGATTTATACAACTGGGACTGGAGAGGTGGCTCAGCACTTAAAAGCACATACTGCTCTTACAGGGAACCCAAGTTCAGTTCCCAGTACCCACAACTGCCTGTAATTCTACTTCCAGGGCAATCCAACACCCTCTTCTAGCCTCTGAAGGCATCTGCATTCACATGCAAACACACACACACACACACACACACACACACACACACACACACACACACAGAATATTTATAAAATAAAATAAAGGCATGAGAACTTTTGAAGTTGGACTAAATTCATTTATTATTAGGAGCATTCTACTGATATCACAGGAACAAATGGATACCTAAGTGAATAATATATTTGAAAATATCAGAGTCCACTACCAATCACCTACAACATTCCACACTTAAAATTATTTATAATGGGATGGGTGTAGTGGTGCATGCCTTTAATCCCAGCACTCAGGAAGCAGAGGCAGGTGATCTCTGAGTTCAAGGCCTGCCTGGTCTACAGAATGGGTTCAAGGACAGCCAGGGCTACACAAAGAAACCATGCCTCAGAAAACAAAGGTTATTTATAATGCCTCATGAAAATTGAAATTGATTTAAACAAAATTTTGTCAAAGAAAGAAAGAATTTGCCATGGTCCTTAATTACTACACAACTATAATCAACCACTTTATATAGTTGCCTTTCTCAACCAGTTTTGGAGACACCTACCCATCTCCTTTCCTTTGGTTATCAACCTTAATTAATTTGACATAGTGCCTCCACCAACTTGACATACATGTGGACATCACAATTAGATGGAAGAACACTTCATAAATAGCCTTGGCCCTTGTGTAAAGTATTGGCAACTTCTAAAATTCCACCCTCTAGGCTACTGTGGATGAGTGAGGTCTTCAGTGATTCTTGTGTGTTATTGTGTGTGACTGTATGTATATATGTGTGTAGCATGATGCATGGAGGCCATAGGTCACCCTTAGGGATCACCCTTGGATGCTGCCACATTCTTGTTTGAGACAGGGTCTCTCATTTGGCCTGAACTCACTGACTAGGCTAGACTGTCCATGGGGAGTCCCAGAGACTCACTGGTCTCTGTCTCCCCAATGCTGAAATTATAGGAATACTCTCTGTTGTCCTTCTTTTATGAGGATTCATCGAGATCAAATCCAAGCTCCTCAAGCCATCATAGTAAACACTTTACCAACTGAGCTACTTCCCTGGCCCCTGGGCATTTCTTGTAAAGCAATGTTAACATTCATCATACATCCACTACCAATGCCCTTGCCTCTGGCCTCCACCTCAGTACTGCGCTGCATAAGCAGGGCGAGAATGTGACAGGTTTCCTTCAAATTACCCTTCTGAACAGACAGACTCCCCTCCTCTTTTTCCTGAAAGTCCTGGATCCTGTTAGCTCACCTGTATTGCTCCCCTACTGAGGGCCCAGCAAGGTTCTCTGTCACAGTTCTGAATTTCAAGACTTCACCATACTTGCCCACTATTTTGGCTGGGATAATATGTATTGAGTACAGTTCATGAGAGTATTGCCCAATATTTCAAATAAATGGCCTGCAGATTTGTGTATACACTTTATCTTTACAAAAGTGTCCTCCCAAATTTGTACATGCCTTTTGTGCAAATCAAATAAATTGATACCATGTGCTATCATGCATATCTATAAGGAAGGCTATAGTAAAAAATGGCAACACCGTATGGCAGAGAGGATGTAAAGAAACTGGATTACTCTTATGTTCCTGATCTGAACGTTAAAGGAAATAAAACAGTTCATTACGTTCTTTTAAAACTGAATACAGGGTAAACAAAATGGTTCAACAGGTAAATGCACTTTGTAACTAAGCCTGATTGGTTCAATCCCATCATCCACATGGTAGAAGCACAAAACCAATTCCCTTAGGTTGTCCTCTGTCCACTATACAAGGCACATGGAATGTGTACAACCCCCCTACACACACACACACACACACACACACACACACACACACACACACAATCAATTTAAGTTTTGATAAGAAAAAAATGAAAATGGAACACTTGATGATTAGATCTGTACTCAAGTGGCCGAGGCAAGATAATTCAAGGCCAGCTTGGGAAACCAGGTTGTTTCAAAACAAATTATGTAAGCATCATTATAGTTTGAATATTAAATAAAAATTATTTAAAAATGTCAAGTTCTAACTGCAGGCAGTCTGTAATGGGAAAAACTTAGACCTAAAATTTGAACCAAGAGCAAGCGTCTTTCCCAAGAAATGGTAATGTCACAGTTTGGTCAGGCCACATAATTACTTGCAGAAACTAACCCATACCAATAATGACAATAGAGGCAAGGCAGCTTTTCTTGAGAAAGTAACTGCCTATGGTTGCCATTTAGTTTTATTTTAGGTTACTTTATGTAACAGTATTAAGGCCATCACATGTAATTACAAAAATTACTATAATAGCCAGCTTTAATTGCTTAAAAATTGTGCCATTTTTCTTAAGCTGACTTTGAGAGGCAATCATGAAAGATATATCTACTTCTTCTATCAAATTGTTAGTCTCAGATAAAGCTCTTGATTACATGAGTCCCTTCCTAACATACTCTCTTCAAAAAATTAAATCAAGCATGAAGCAATGTGGTAATTTCTTAGACAGCAAAATGTCATGATAAAAGATGTGACCTTTTCCCTGATTATTTAGCTCTCATTATCGAGAAATAAAACTCAAGTTTCAGAATCACAGAAAGTTAAAAAGACCCCCTGCTCAATTGTACAGTGCTTTTACAGAACTTTTACATCCATGTCACTTATATGTTGGAAGTGTAAGTAAGGAATAACATCTGATGGTTCATTTTCAAAGGAACCTCCAGCCAGCTTTGGTTCATCTATAAATGAATAAAATCCACTGGACCTCTGCTAATGCCTGCTAGTCTAGCTATCCCACACCCATCCAAAGTCAAGTAGACCACCCCTCCCACCCAAACCAGAAATTTAGAGTCAACAGTTACTGAGTTGAGCTTGACTGCAAGGTCATTAGCTGATAAGCCTTAAACAGGATGTAATATAACGTAGGCTAAGTTTCTACTGTAAAAAAGGACAAACAGGATGTAAATATAGCGTAGGCTAAGTTTCTACTGTAAAAAAGGACAAATGTGACAGAAGGGAAGATAGATCTAGATGACATGTAAGATCTCTCCTGATCCCTCAATGATGAAAAGAGAGGAAGAGTCATGTGTATGGGGTTTAAACTGTTCTGGGCTAGATTGCCACACTCGTCCTTCTAGTCTGATGCCTGAGTGTGCAAAAACGGTAATAAACTGTCTCTAATCCTATTAATGTGAAGTGGGGGGGGGGTCCTTCATTTCTCACAGAAAGGAATGTTTTCTTTTAAATTAGATAAAGTATTATAAATATTAATGTAAAATGTTTTCCTTAAATAAGTGGAAACATTTCTCACCCAAGCTTGCTTTTCAAACTTTTTAATTGACAAGTATTGATCACGGATGCTTGAGATTTAATGAGAGGTTTTCATCTACAAGTCAAGTCTAGCAAAGTTCAGTGAGCCAAATCAGTACATGCATTTTCTTCCCAGCTTCAGCTCCTAATGCCACATCTTCAAGCCTTACAGCAAGAGTTCAATCACACAGGTAGGGAATTTTATTTTGCTGCCCTGAGAAAATGTCTCCACACAGTAACTGCACATATGTGGGCTGGCGATGATTATAAGCTTCTTCACTTCAATAAGCTGAGGAATAAAGCAGCTACTGGGGATCTACTCAATGCCATACAAGTGAATCTGTCTGATATATTCAGTGCACTTGTACTTATTCCCTTACTGGAAGACAACCAGTAAAGAAACAAAGAAAATCTTTACTATTTATAACAACATTTCCTTTTCCCCTTCTTGCCTTTTTTCTCTTACTAAATTTTTAATAGTTTTTTCACTATTATTTAAAAAAAATGCAGGGCTCAGTAGATAAGATGTTGCTCTTACAAAGGACCCAATTTCTTAGTAACCACATGGCAGCTCATAACCCTGTGTTAGATCCACATGGCAGCTCACAACTACGTGTAACTCCAGTTCCAGGGGATCCAATGCCTTCTTCTGGACTCGATGGACTCCAAGCATGCACATAGTGCACAGACATACATGCAGGAAAAATACCCATGCACATAAAAGTAAATAAATCTAAAAATTATTTAAAATGTTGCAAATAAAAAAAAAATCACACACCAAAACACTATATGACCCAGTGTTAAAGTCTGCATGACAAAATTTAGAATATTTTCACTGATGATTTTATTTCAAACCACAGCCATTTGAAAGAGGTCTTAAAATCACTGATCTCTTCTTAAGGATCATCTGTGTTCCCTTGTGAAACAGCGGCATAACCGCAACGCTTTACGGCCTGTGTGTGGTACCTCCCAGCAAGCCACATGGACCCATTCAGCAAAACATCCGCCCTGCAATTCCTAAATTGACCCAGCAGTAAGTCTAGGAGAGATTTTTAACTTGTACCCTTTTGTATGTTAACAGTTTGTTTTCCCCCTATAGATGTTATTTATTTTTACACACATTTCGCTCCTTTTAACCTGGTGACAGCAATGTGAATTTATCACAGGCCTTTTACTCAGTATTTCTCTAACAAGTCAACCAGGTATAAACAGGGTTTTTATGTCCATTTGTAAATTTTAGTGAGGGGCAGTTGAGCTGAGACGGGAAATAAAAAGACAAATACTACATTTGTGTAATGTTTAATTCACATCAGTTGCCCAATACTGTGCATGTCTCAATAAAAAGGCTTCAAAAAGAAATTATTGCAGTGTAAAAATAGTTTCCCTGAATTCACATGCTTTTTACTATTCCCAAGTCTCAAAATAGCTTTTAAAATGTTTTTTTTTTTCAGACTCCTAGAGCCATGTACCCGTATTGTGATAGGATATATTTCTCTACCCTGCTCCCTAGAGTGGAGTTGGAAAGAAGAGAAATTGAGACAGCTCGGCACCATACTAACCTGAAAGAGGCCCAAGTTGAGATTGACTTTTGTTGCCAGAAAGGAACATTAGAAAATAAAGGGTCAAAAAGAGACTGAGCAATTGCCTTAGAAAAGGCTGTAAATAAATTAACAAGCCAAACTTACTCATCTAATTAACAATAAAGTACCTATTGCCTGCCATCTTGAGCTCTATTCTGGGCACCAGACTGTGTAAGAGTAACTGATACTTGCGGGGAGCTGCTATGTGGAGATGGAAACCTCCAAGCACATCGCTTGACCATTCCTATAACAGGACTTCTCTGGAACCTTTTGTAACTTATGGAACATACCAAACAGGAACCTAATACAGTGAAAGGGGAAAATCTTAACTAAACATATATTCCACATAGAAGCCTTTTTTCCTCCAGGAATATGCTGTAGTTTCAATATTCTAGTTGTAGTGGGACTGGGGATGCAGTTTGGTAGCAGAGTTCCTGCTTAGTGTCCTAGCTTCTTTTCCTGTTGCTGTGATGAAATCCTCTGACAAAAGCAATTGAAGAGAGACTTAGATTCTGGCTCACAGTTCATCATGGCAGGAGAGTAAAGTCGGCAGCAGGGGCTTGAAGCAGTTGGTCACATCTCATTTACAGTTGAAAATCAGACGTTAGCAACAAACATGTATTTCACTCGGCTCCCTTTCTGTTTATACAGCCCAGAATCCCAGACAGAGTAGGCAGGTCTTCCCAGCTCAAAAAATGCAACCAAGATAATATCCCATAGGCATGCAGAGGCCCATCTCCTAAAGTCAATTTCACAGCACTAACCATCACACCTAGCATGCAAGGCCCTGGACTTGCTCCTCCATGTCCTCCACATATAAACAATTACAGTAATCCAGTTGACAGTCTATCAAAGTACATGACAAAAATGCTCACCTCCAAAACTTTATGAGCAACTGAGTGTAGATTCTGCAACAAAGGCTAAAATAATCTAGGGCTACAATTAGTTTGAATAAGTCCTTGCTTCTTTAGGACAAAGACAGGGCCAGGGAAAGAGTTGAGTACTCAATATGCAAGCAGAACTTGAGTTCGAATCCTCAGTACCCACTTAAAAAGCTGAGTGACTGCCTGTATACCTGTGGTGAGTCAGAGACAAGAGGATCGGTCACTGGGGACTATGGGCCACCAGCCTAGTCCCAAGTTCAGCAAAAGACCCTATCTCAAAAAAGTAGAGAGCAAGAGGTTAGGATGCTAAGCATCCTACTCTGGCCTCCTAGTGCACACACCCATATACACACCCCAGTCATATACCACACATACATACACTAAGGTAAACTACAGAAAAGATGAACTACACACTGATTGCAGGAATGTCCAAAATATATATATATATATATATACTAACTATAAGTTGATTTTCTTCATTTTGAAACCTGTTCCAATTTTTTTTTAGATGTGTTCATCTCTATGAATGTTTCACCTTCATGTATATCTGTATATCACCTGTGTGCCTTCCGAGTCAGAGAGGGTACCAAGCACCCTAGAATCAGAAACATGGGTGGTTGTGAGTCACCATGTAGGTGCTGGTAATCAAACACAGGTCCCCCCCCCCCACACAAGAAAAAACAAGTGCTCATAACCCTTGAGCCATCCCTTCAGCTCTGTTGCAATGCTTTCAAATACTAAAGGAAGAACATTCATTCAGAAAAAAACCAAAACTATACATTACCCAATTAATATCTGTTGATGCCTCAAGGTATGAATATAGATCTTTAAAAAGAAAAAAAAAAAAACTTTCAAAGGTTTTAGTATCTGGCCAGAGGAATCTGACGGGAGCCACTTTCTTTTGACTTGGGATAAGGGAAATTCAGAATGCGTATTGGTGTAGGAAAGCCAAATTGCTTCCACCTCTACATAGCTTATTCCATGCACTAAAAATCAAGTGTTTAAAACTGGGTGGTGGTGGTGCACATCTTTAATCCAGCACTGAGTTGAGGCCAATCTAAAGCCTACAAAGAAGTTCCAGGGCAGCCAGTGCTACAGAGAAACCCTGTCTCAAAAACAAACAAAAAAACCACCAATGTTTAAACCAAGCATGGTGACACACGCCTTTTAATCCTAGCACTCAGAAGGCAGAGAGAGGCAAGAGCTCTGGCTTTGAGTTTCAGGCCAGCTACATTGTGACCCTCTCAAGAATGTAAAAAAAAAAAAAGTGCTTATAATTTATTTGTATATCATAAGACAGTGCAACTAAGCAACACTAGTATATATTGAAACAAAAATCTGTTTAACGCTAATCGGCAGTCACTAATAAATTTGACCTATTAAAATCCTACTTAATAACATCCTGGTACTTGCCCTTTTGTGCCTGTGCTGGGTACAGACCCCAGGGCAAGGACTCCTGCAGGGAAGGGAAGCACTCATTAACATATGCCCCCAGGCCCTATTTAATTTTCCTCTCATCCTAAGGCTGGGATTCCTGAATTTTCAGCATGTCTTCTCTTAGAATTTAGTAGTCCAGTTTACCCCGCCCTCCCCGCTTCTGCCCTGATGGGTCTCACATCTGGCCCCAGCCTTAGGCTGCCCTCTGCTGGCTATGACTTATTAATCTGCTACTATGTTTTACCCAAGTGGCAATGCTCGACTACACAATTATTTTGCCCCAAATAAGGGAGAGGACTGAAATGGCTCAGCAGGTTAATGTGCTTACTGCCAAGTGTGACCTGAGTGGATTCCTGAATCCCACATTAGATCACATCTAATAGTGATCTAATGCAGTTGTTCTCTGCTACACAAGCCAAGGAAAGAGCTTTTAAGTTTTCAGCCAGGTATGGCACATGTAACCCCAGCACCTGGAAGGTAGAGGCCAGGGCCAAGGCCAAGTCTGGTTTGCATGGGAAGACTGATGCCTCCCAGTAAATGCTACTACAAAAATAAAATTTTAATTAAAGCAAAAACAAAACTAGCCACATTAACTGAAACCTTACAACAAGCACTTGTCCTACCTTCAGAATGTTCACTTAGTGTCTGTGTGGGGTAGCAGGACAGCATGAGTTCCAGGCCAGCCAGGACTAAAAGATTAAAAAGCAAAGTCTTCCCAGTCTAATTGTTAGCATCACAATCATAGGAACATTGCTTATCCAGCCTCCAACAGTACTAGTAGCTGTTATGCCATGTAATTACAGGTATTACTTTCATTGGCAGGTGGTCTAATTCCTTCTGAAGGTCTTTCTTTTCCCTGAAGATTGAAGGTTAACAGGCTCATAGATACACAAGGCCAGAATAAAGCACCTTCCTAAAACCAATGCACTTTAGAAGCAAATTTATCTTATGACAATCGTCACTAAATGCTTAGCATGATTAAGACCCAAGACTCATGCAAATAATGCAAAAGAATCCTTTAGGATTCTTTCCAGTTGCACTTGAAAAAGTGATTCTAACTTAAGATACATCAGGGATGTAAACTAGTTATTTTTAAGTTTTTGCCATGGGGGGCCTTAGTCCCAAATCTTCCAAACCCTAAACATCCCTTCATTTCCTCTAATCTCTTTTCTCAAGCTCCATCCCAACTTAGCAGCCATTCTACAAAGAGGAAAAGAACCTTTAGGTTGGGAACCTGTGTCTGCTCACTAGAATTTACCCCTCCAGCTGTTAGAGCACATAGCCAGCCATTTTTGAAGCAGGTCTCTCTCTAGTCCTGGGTTCCCACGATATGCTAAGCTACACCCTTCTCCAGTGAGGAGCTCTGCACACAGCAGGCCTAATTTTAGGTTTAGATCTTGAAGCCTGACTCCCTCATTTCTCAAACTAAGATCAAAGTTCATTTCTAAAGCATGTGTCCAATTTGTTAACACCCATCTTCACGAACAGCGACCCCATTTTATAGCAGCAAACAAAAAACAAGGAGAAAAATGAGGCAAAATTTTTATTTATTCATTTCTTGCACTTGAAGTACTCCTCGATGACATCCTTGGCCTGAGATTCTTTGCCATAGTCCTTAAAAAAATTAGATGCAAATTACTTTTCAATATTGAGTTCTTTTAAGCTACCTAATTCAGACTTTAGTGCTTCCCAGCATTATAACACTGTAGCCATTTTCAGGGACCTTAAAGACTTCAGCTGTCCTTAAGGCTCGTAACATGGCATCACTATTGCCAGCCGTCTCTAAATTTCTGCAGAAGCACATTGAGATAAGCAGATTAATTGGCTGGCTCAAATTATGGTTTATCTTTAAGCACAGAAATCATAAGGCAAGCCTGCTAAGATATTTTTTTTCTCCCATTAAAGGGCTTTCAGCATTTCAAAAGACAAAAGCCAGACTTACCTTAACCACTACACAGCTGCAACCAACCACTTTCCGTGGTTTCCCCTCGCGATCGATTTTACAGAGGCCTACCCATTCCCCTAGTTTCTTGTTGTCATCAACCTACAAAAACAAACTGTTATTAGCAGGCATTAAAGCTACTGAAAACTGAAGATCAAGTACAGAGGTGGCTGTGTCAGAAGGGTGACATGGCAGTTTCCTCACTGCAGTTCAGTAGAGGGAGCCAGTTGTCATCATGTACAGCGCACCAACTATCAAGAAACAACCCTTCCTTCCACAGTGTCACAGTTACCACGTCGTTCTGGATGTACAGAAGCTTTAAACATCAAGGTCCAGAATGTATTTATCTCCACCTGCGACTCAATACTATCTATCACTAAGGCATCTCCTGAAGTTCAGAAAGAAAACACTACTTACCTTAATTAGGTTGATTTGGTGCTCAGCACAAAGTGCCTCCACCAACTTGACATACATAGGCTCATCACAATTGGATGCGAGCACACAGAGATGGGCTTGGCGCCTAAAACGCAAAATTTAAAGGTGAAACCACAGCTCTTAAGTTTCAGGTCAATGCATCTTCACTAGTCATACTAGCAACACCCAACCCAAAGCACACGTTATTGTGTACCAAACTGCTACAAGTCAATTAAGTACGGAGTTTATTTTCAGCTAATTTACCTGTACAAACATTAACCTGTTCTTAGTTATGCATCTCTCAGATAACATTTGTTTGGAGAAGCTATGGCCTAAGGAAACCATGACCACTTTCATGTTATGTTACACATCAAAAGTTTCAATTAAAAAGTAGATGACAAAGCAGTAATGTACAGTAAGCACTGTTCATGATTCACGGCCGGATCTGCGGTGCCCACCAGGATTCAAGTATTAGTTTATACACCAACGAATTCAACAGTTAAAATTACCAGACTTTTCCTCAAGCTGAAAAGACAGGCAGCATGCATGCATAAGCTTAAGGAGCACAATGAAAATAGACACGAATTGCTGGTGTATTTCCCAGATGCTGCTGCAATAACTCTACTGAATTTAACACGTAAACTAGCAAACTAGCTGAAATTCCCCGTCTTGTCTTTTAGCAAAACTGAGTGCCCCAATGAGCTACAGGTTTGTCAGACTATTATGTCTCACCCATGAAGGGGGTGAAGGGGTATCCGACAATCAGAAGTCATCATTCAAACTCTGTAGTTTTTACAAACGCAACTACGGCTCACCCCCAGTCCACACAGCAACCCACACATCTTAAGTGGGATCAGAGAGATCTGAGCTGATACCTTTTCCTAGGTTTCCTGTTGAACGGATGCCACTCAGAACTTTTGTGCTAACCGCATGACCGCCACGCTCTCTTCCCTGGGCTGCAGTCTTTGTTCCGGCTGCAACAACCCACAGTTACTGAGACTGAGACACGTACTTGTCTAAGGCTTTGGCAGCTTCGCGGATGCCACGTGCAAGGCCATCGTGGATGAGGGCGGTCTTCAGCACCTCCTGCAGAGCAGTGTTGACGTCCATTACACCTCCAGCAGCAATGCTGAAAGGCAGTCAGAACCCTGTTAGAATCCTCGGCAGGGGCCCTGAGAACAGCCCCAGCCCCAGCCCCAGCCCCAGCCCCGCAGGAGGCCCACGTCCCCAAGCGGGGCCCATCGGCTCACCCTTCCTCGGCCATGGCGGTGGATTACGGGTGAGGCCGAATCTTGAACGCACTGAAAGACAAAAACCGGCAGTAAAAAAAAAAACAAAAACGTTTTCGTCAGACCCCAGACACATCTCACACGTTCACCACCCAAACTGGCAGAACAGGCAAGTCCGCAAAGTCCACGTTTCCTCCAGACTCACCCCGAGCCTCCGCCTCCGCGCAACTCGGCGGCGGCAGGGGAAAAGGCCGCTGGCGGCCGCAGGACGGTATTTAAGCGCTCTGCTGGACGCCTTTGCGCATGTGCATCTCCTCCCACTAGAAAGGTGGCTCCCGCGGGTGCCGGGCCTTAGGAGTTTCTACTTCCGGCTTCGGGAGCCTCCGCGGTAAGGACGCGCCGGGGCTTCCTCCGAGCCAGTTTTAGGAACGCGCAGCAGGCATGACGGCGGACAGCCTGGGCCCCGGGGGCGTGGCCCGCGGAGGCCCCCGCCAGCGCCTTCTACGGATTGCGAGAAGGGCCAAACGTACTGCTACTTCCCCCGCCGCGTTCCTAAATTCGTTTCAAAATCCTTTCTGTGTCGTGTCTTGTAGTTGTTTCCTGTTGGCAACGCGGTTCGGTGAGGCTGAGCCCTCGCCGGAGGACACAATTTGGCCCTTTGTTTCCGAGCCGCTCTGAGTTTCTGTGAATGGGGCGGTCTGCGGGCTGCTTGGCAAATCCCACTTCCCTGGCAACGTGTTTGAGGAGAGGATCCAGCCAGCCCCAGCTGGTCCTGAGAGCAGCCGGTTCTAATCGAACACTTAGGTTCGGATCCTAGATTGTCGCAGCTTCACAGAAACTGGGATCCCTGAGGTGCTTGTTGCACTCCCACTGTGGGTCGATCACGATCCAAGCCCCGTGTTGTAGGGGGCAAAATCCTGGCGTTTGAAAACTCCCACAGTCCACTCAGGACTTGGCCACCGGGAATGGAATGCCAGGACCTTAGAGCCGGTTCCCGCCCGCGTCGACAAAAAACACTTCAATGTTGAAGGAATCGCCGATTCTTCTACCTCCAAAGCAAATACACAAGACAACTTCTCTCCCTGACGATATGCCCAAGCCAGTCCAATAGCCCCGTGGTGATCATGGTCAGGCTCATGAGTTTCATGGGAATTTCAGAAAATTGGTGGAGTTCCTTCTTAGCTTTTCTATTAAACGTTTGAGTTTCACCTTTAAAACCTTACGTTTGCTTT